>NC_090743.1:107815163-107825163 GCF_036898095.1 Palaemon carinicauda | reverse complement strand
ATATATATATATATATATATGTGTGTGTGTGTGTATATATATATATATGTATATATATATATATATATATATATATATATATATATATATATATATAAATATATACTGCAAATAGGCTACTTTTTGCGTATTTTACTAGATTTCGATTATATTTTCCAGATGTTTCGTATAAATTTTTCATGTTAACTTATTCTGCAGCCGTTTAAAATAGAGTTGGTTTCTTTAAGGCCGTTGAAAGTTATATATCCGGAATCGAAGTCTTCGTGAAAGAGCCAGGTACACAGCGTTCCCTTGGGGTCTTGGTCACTCCCAAAGACTCTCCTCCAAAACTCTCAAAGAAATCTTTGGAGAATCTGTCTTCATCGCTTCTTGTTTCTTCTTGTGGAACTTTACTAGATTTTCTTCTTTTTCTTGGAGGTGGAAGCGGCTCTCTTCGCAATCGTTGGTATCAAATAAAAAGTTTTTTAATTGTATATGGCGAAAACGGTTCCTTTTTTTCCACTCTCTATCATAATTAGGAGTCGTAAGGTAATGAAATTATATATTTGGTGTCTTGAAAACAATTTTTATTAACATTCACAGCAAAGGTAAAGTTTAATATGGTGTAAAATAAATGAAAAAAAGTTAAAAAGCGAGACTTCCCAAAATGCATCCCGCTCTAAAAGTGTTTCCTGAAAGGAGCTCGTCGATATAAGCCATGAACATTAAATTTCTCGTGATAAATGAAAGCTGCAGAATCTCGCCATTTCTCGCAATTTCTCACCATTTCCCGCCATCTCACTTAACATCTGGAACCCACAGAATCTGGTCTCACAAAAATCCTCTGGAGGCTGGAATATCCCATCCCACTTTTCCTTTCCTCACTTATTTTGCAGAGAGAGAGAGAGAGAGAGAGAGAGAGAGAGAGAGAGAGAGAGAGAGAGAGAGAGAGAGAGAGAGAGAGAGAGTGTGTGTGTGTAGCTCCATTAAGGAGAACGGTGAATAGAACCGAAATTTCCTTTTCAGGGATAATTTTATTTTAGAGAATCTTAAAAAGAACATTTTCTGGTGATCATCGATCTTAAGTAATTACAGAAGAACTTTTATTAGCTTCCTTCAAATACTGTAACAACATTTATGCTTCCATAAAATTTCAGAGATGATATAAAATGTCTTTTTTATCTTGTCCGTTATTTTAACTTCTCCCAATCTCTTAGGGTAAAAGATAGCTATGTAATCCATGACAAATATCTCTAAATTCATCTTATAATGTACAAAGAAAAATAGCAGAATATCTACACTGTGTAACAAAGCTTTATATTTCTGTGCAGATATACATATGAAATGTTCAGTACTTTTTTCTTTGGATTTCGTTTAGAAGAGACATTTTACTATTTGCGTCTTCTTTTTTTTACATCGTTTTCATTTAAGAAATGAAAGTAGTAAGGACCTAGAATCATTTTTAAGAATTGTTTGCATTTAAAAGAAATTTATATTTACTTTATATTACATTAATCGCTTGATTGTTCAACGCAATGAAAATTTAACTGGCGTGGCGGGATCTTTTGGAGTATGGCTACATTTTGTGATTAGTGTCGGAGACTTACATTGCTTCTATGTTATAAATCTTAATTACAACACAAATTTATATCCTGCGGATAAATAGCAACACAAATTGTTCTTCTGGAATCTGATCTTTTCCTGTAGATTATTACTCTAGATTATTAACCCTTTCACATTTAATGGTTAAAGCAAATGCGAAATAGGTTAAAGGGTAAAAGAGGCTGTTAGACTTTAGAATTTACTATACTAGGGAATAATATTAATAAATGAACTAGCTTAGAATATAAGAATTAGATGTAATGAGCAATTTAGTCAATAAATTACCGATAATTCTGTTGGTATCATCCTGCCCAGACACTGACGATCTCTATGGAAACAGGAAGCTTTTGGATCCTGGGACGAAAGAATCGTTTATATTTAGAATTAGAAAAGTGTTAATAGTTCTAGGTGATATGATTAGAGGAGTTTGAGTCAATCAAGAAGGATTTCTTGTAAATGATAAAAAAAACGTTGAGAATTTTACTTCTGAATGAAGAGAAACATCTTCAGTATTTTCAAGTTATTAAAAATTTTTAGGTTACATGGCTAGAATTCTTTTTTATTTTTTGAAGGAGTTCAAGATGATAGTGTTTGAGAAGGTTAAATCCTTTTCCCTTGAAAGCTCTTTGGGGCACAGCACAAGGATAGCAGTTTGAAGTCCTTTTTATTTTATATGATTTAATATCAATTAAGTTAGAAAGACTTTTATCTTGTCTTAGGACCAGTGAGTTCGATCCGATGAATGGGGGAAAGGACATGGTGATGATGATTGATTGATTGATTTGGAGTTTTCTGGCATCCTGCGATGATAATATATATATATATATATATATATATATATATATATATATATATATATATATATATATATATGCCCCCTGTGGCCGCGGGGGCATAAAATCAATTAGAATAGCGCCCCCTGTGGCCGCGGGGGCATAAAAACAATTAGAATAGCGCCAACGTTATCCCTGCGTGTCGTAAGAGGCGACTAAAAGGGATGGGACGAGGGGGCTGGGAACCCCCTCTCCTGCATATAATCCTGCGAGACATCAACAAAGAGATGGAGCTGGGGGGAGAGTGACTGCTCCCCGCACTCTAGTTTTGGGGTGTTTGAATGTGCGTGGATGTAGTACGATAGAGAGTAAAAGATGTGAGATTGGATGTATGTTTAGGAATAGAAAGATGGATGTATTGGCCTTGTGTGAGCTTTAATGCTGAGTGAATGGATGACAGGTAAAATATTGGAATGGAAGGAGATATCATCTAGGTTAATGTGGGTAAGGGTTAGGTTGGGTAGGGAATGTTGGGCGTTTGTCAGTGCGTATGGGCCAGGTAGTAAGAAAAGTGAAGAAGAGCGGAATGAGTTCTGGAATGAATTAACTAGGTGTGTAGAAGGACTGGGTAGAAGGAATTATGTAATTGTCATGGGTGACTTAAATGCTAGAGTGGGTGCTGGAGAGGTAGAAGGTGTCATTGGGAAGTATGGCGTATTAGGTGAAAATGAGAGTGGTGAGAGACTGGTAGATATGTGTGTGGAACAAGAGATGGTAATAAGTGCTAGCTTTTTCATAAAGAAAGATAAAAACAAGAATACAGGGGTAAGAGTGGCAAGTGGAAGAGTAGTAGAAAGGGCATTAATGGATTATGTGTTGATAACGAAAAGAATGTTTGGAAGATTGAAAGACGTGCACGTGTTTAGGGGTATGGCTAACGGTATGTCTGATCATTTTTTGGTGGAAGGAAAATTAGTTGTAGCAAAGAGTGGGGGAATAGAGTAGGTGGTTGTAAAAGGGACCTAGTGAGGGTTGAAGAGCTAATAAAACTGGGGGATAAAAAGTAAATATCATGAGAGGTTGAAAATGTCATATGACGAAGTGAGAGTAAGAGAAACTGGTAATTTAGAGGAGGAGTGGAAGTTAGTAAAAGAAAATTTTGTTGGGATTGCAAGTGATTTGTGTGGCAAGAAGGTTGTTGGAGGCAGCATGAGGAAGGGCAGTGAATGGTGGAATGAAGCAGTGAAGGTAAAAGTGGAAGAGAAAAAGAGGGCTTTTGAAGAATGGCTGCAGAATGGTAAGTGAAGTAAAGAGGGCAGCTGAGGGTCAGGGATTGGGTTATTCATATGAAGAGAATAAGAGGAAGTTATGGAAAGAAGTGAAGAGAGTAAGGAAGGCTGGTTCAGGAATTGAAGAGACAGTGAAAGATGGAAATGGAAGATTGTTAAAAGGAGAGAAGGCAAGGAAAAGGCGGGCGTAATATTTTGAAAGTTTACTGAATGTTGAGGATAATAGGGAGGCAGATATAATTGCTGTTGCAGGTATTGAGGTGCCGGTGATGGGAGATGAGAATGAGAGAGAGATTACAAGAGAGGAAGTGAGGAGAGAACTAGATGAAACGAGAGTAGGAAAAGTATCAGGTATGGATGGTGTGAGAGCTGAGATGGTGAAGGAAGGGGGTGTGACTGTACATGAATGGTTGGTGATATTGTTTAATATGTGTTTTGTGTTGTCAATGGTACCAGTAGATTTGGTTTGTGCATGTATTGTACCACTATATAAGGATAAGGGAGATGTGCATGAGTGTTTTAATTCAAGAGGTATTAGTTTGTTGAATGTAGTTGGAAAAGTGTATGGTAGAATAATGATTAATAGAGTTGAGGATAGAACAGAGAATGCAATCTTAGAAGTACAGGGTGGTTTTAGAAGAGGTAAGGGTTGTATGAATCAGATTTTTACAGTTAGGCAGATATGCGAGAAATATTTAGCAAAGGTAAGGAGGTGTATGTTGCGTTTATGGATCTGGAGAAAGCGTATGATAGAGTTGATAGGGAAGCAACGTGGAATGTGATGAGGTTATATGGAATTGGTGGAAGGTTGTTGCAAGCAGTGAAAAGTTTCTACAAAGGTAGTAAAGCATGTGTTAGAATAGGAAATGAAGTGAGTGATTGGTTTCCGGTGAGAGTGGGGCTGAGACAGGGATGTGTGATGTCGCCGTGGTTGTTTAACTTGTATGTTGATGGAGTGGTGAGACAAGTGAATGCTTGAGTGCTTGGACGAGGATTAAAACTGGTAGACGAGAATGACCATGAATGGGAGGTAAATCAGTTTCTGCAGATGATACTGTACTGGTTGCAGACACAGAAGAGAAGCTTGACCGACTAGTGACAGAATTTGGAAGGGTGTGTGAGAGAAGGAATTTGAGAGTTAATGTGGGTAAGAGTAAGGTTATGAGATGTACGAGAAGGAAAGGTGGTGCAAGGTTGAATGTCGTGTTGCATGGAGAGTTACTTGAGGAAGTGGATCAGTTTAAGTACTTGTGGTCTGTTGTTGCAGCAAATGGTGGAGTGGAAGCAGATGTACGTCAGAGAGTGAATGAAGGTTGCAAAGTGTTGGGGGCAGTTAAGGGAGTAGTAAAAAATAGAGGGGTGGGCATTAATGTAAAGAGAGTTCTAAATGAGAAAGTGATTGTACCACCTGTGATGTATGGATCGGAGTTGTGGGGAATGAAAGTGACGGAGAGACAGAAATTGAATGTGTTTGAGATGAAGTGTCTAAGGAGTATGGCTGGTGTATCTCGAGTAGATAAGGTTAGGAACGAAGTGTGAGGGTAAGAACGGGTGTAAGAAATGAGTTATAGCAGCTAGAGTGGATATGAATGTGTTGAGGTGGTTTGGCCATGTTGAGAGAATGGAAAATGGCTGTCTGCTAAAGAAGGTGATGAATGCAAGAGTTGATGGGAGAAGTACAAGAGGAAGGCCAAGGTTTGGGTTGATGGATGGAATGAAGAAAGCTCTGGGTGATAGGAGGATATATGTGAGAGAGGCAAGAGAGCGTGCTAGAAATAGGAATAAATGGCGAGCGATTTTGACGCAGTTCCGGTAGGCCCTGCTGCTTCTTCCAGTGCCTTATATGACCACGGAGGTAGTAGCAGTAGGGGATTCAGCATTATGAAGCTTCATCTGTGGTGGATAACGGGGGAGGGTGGGCTGTGGCACCCTAGCAGTACCGGCTGAACTCGGTTGAGTCCCTTGTCAGGCTGGGAGGAACATAGAGAGTAGAGGTCCCCTTTTTGTTTCGTTTCATTTGTTGATATCGGCTACCCCCAAAATTGGGGGAAGTGCCTTGGTACATATGTATATATATATATATATATATATATATATATATATATATATATATATATATATATATACACACACACACACACACACACACAGTAATACCTTGAAATACGAGCGTCTCAACATATGAGAATATTGAGATACGAGGTGCAGTAGTTCCATATACGGCCGCCAGGTGGCCGCGTGTGCGAGAGGCTACTCACGAGGACGGCATCTCTTGGTCTTTCCCGTCAGATCTTCTTCGCGTAAGTTATCTCCAAGCATTAGCCGTTAGGTTTTTTTTTTTGCGCTAATCAGTACATAATTAATTAAATAATCAATGGGTCCAAGGCAAGAGAGTGCAAACAAGGGTAGTGAAAAGAAAAAGCACTTGATGACCATGGAGATGAAGCATGAAATAATAGCAAAACATGAGAGTGGCGTAAGAGCGACTGAGCTGGCGCGCCAATATGAGAGGAGTACATAGACTATGTGTACCATCCTCAAGCAGAAGGATGCTATAAAGAGCACCAAGCCTTTCAAAGGAGTAACCATCCTCTCCAAGCAGCATAGTGATATTCACGATGAGATGGGGAGGCTTCTTTTGATCTGGATAAAGGAGAAACAGTTGGCAGGAGATAGCGTGACCGAGAAGATCATATGTGAGAAGGCCAGTAGAATCTATGATGACTTGAAAGGGAAGCAAGCAATAGAGAAAGGGGAGAATTTGACGCCAGCGGAAACCTTCAAGGCCAGTCTTGGCTGGCTGGATAATTTCAAGAAATGGACTGGGATACACTCGGTTGTGAGGCATGGGGAAGCAGCAAGTTCCGATACGAAAGCCGCGGCGGACTTCGTCACAGCCTTTGCCTCGGTTATCGCCCAACATGTCTACATCCCCCAACAAGTCTTCAAATGCAATGAAACTGGCCTTTTTTGGAATAAAATGCCCAGGATGACTTTCATCATGGCAGAGGAGAAGAGATTACCGGGCCATAAACCCATGAAGGATCGGTGAGCTCTAGTCTTGTGTGCCAATGCCAGCGGTAACTGTAAGGTTAAGCCACTGCTGGTGTACCACTCTGAAAACCCTCATGCTTTCAAGAGCCAAAGGATCTTGAAAGAAAAACTGCAAGTGATGTGGCGCACTAATGCTAAGGCTTGGGTTACCCGGAATTTCTTCACAGAATGGGTTAATCTGTGCTTTCGTCCGGCAGTCAAAAAATATTTGCCAGAGAAAAACCTGCCATTGAAATGTCTCTTTGTCCTCGACAATACCCCTGGTCACCCTCTTGGTCTGGAAGAGGATATTCTTGAAGAATTCAGGTTAATCAAGGTCCTTTATCTCCCGCCCAAATCACGCCACTCCTCCAGCCCATGGACCAACAAGTTATTTCTAACTTCAAGAAACTGTATACAAAGCATTTATTCAAGAAATGCTCCGATATCACAGACAGCACCAATCTCATCCTTTGGGAATTTTGGAAGGAACATTTCAGCTTCATACATTGTTTGAAAATTATTAACGATGCATGGCAGGGTGTCACAAGACGAACTCTTAATTCAGGGTGGAAGAAATTGTGGCTAGCTTCCGTCGCTGAGATGGACTTTGAAGGGTTCGATACGACCGACCCTGATGAACCCGAAACTGTTGTGATAGATGAAATCGTGTCTCTTGGAAAGTCCATGGGGCTGGAGGTAGATGAGGATGATGTGAACGACCTTGTCGAGTAGCATCAGGAAGAGCTCACGACACAGGAATTGATCGAGCTCTAGGAGATACAACATTTAGAGGTGTTGCAGGAGCTCAGTAACGAGGAGGAGGTGGAAGACGAGGGCCGCCTTTATACGACATGAATCAAAGACATGTTAGCGAAGTGGCAGGAGTTTACTCATTTTATGGAAAAGAGGCACCTGGACAAGTTGGCGAGTGGTCGTCGTTAGCCTTGTGTGACGACACTTGCGTGCGTCATTTTCGCAACATTTTGAAGGGGAGACAAAAGCAAACATCCCAAGATAGGTTCCTTTTAAGAAGGCCGTCAAAAAGTGCACGTGAAAGCGAGGCAAAAAGAACCAAGCCAGAAGAAGAAGAAAAGTGAAAAAACAAAAATGAAAACAAAATGTAGAATTAAGTTTAGTGTAACGTAAGATTGTACAGTATGCTAATTTCATTTAATTTGAATTTAAAGTTGAATTTCATTTAAGTTGAATTTAAAGTAAAGGTTATGTTACGTAGTGTTACAAAAGTGTTGCGTACCGAACGTGTTGCCGTCAAGTCTCCTTCCCGTCCGCTCTCCCTCCTCCTCCTCCGCACACACCACCGTTACCAGGAATCTGTTCATATATATTCATCATAAAATAATAATTTGTTGCAAACTCACAATTCAGCTATCATGGTGGAGGTGGGTTTATTTCAAGTCTATGAGCTTATTCCTGAATTCGACAGGAATATGTACGGTGACTTGTCATAAACTTAGTTCTCTCTTGATTGCTCAGTTGGTAGAGTCCTCTCAGGCATGGTTTTCGGTTGAATAGGCAGGGGTTCGAATCTCTGCCCGGCCAGAAGCTATTACCATAAAGTGAATTCTAGTGGATATATATATACCCAAGACAGAATTCGCTATTAAATGCCATTGTGGTTGAATTACATATATACTGTATCTATCTATCTTTCTATCTATCTATATATATATATATATACATAGATATATCTATATATATATATGTATATTTATATACATATATATATATATGTATATATGTATATATAATAAAGAGGAGAACAAAGAGTCTGAACAACATCTCTCATATTTATCGATGCCGACATTTCGGGACTCATCCGATTATCAAGGCTAGAATAGACATATAAAATATTGTAAGTAAAACTCCGTTAAAATATAGGTAACAAAAGTTTAAGATTAAAGTTATATATACAGATAGAAATAAAAACAGCAAATGAAATTAATCAAGTAAAAGAAAAGTATCTAAAAACTGAAACGCGCGCACACAAAAAAAAAAACAACAATAAATAGATAATAAAATTGTCTTAAGAGACTAACTTGTCTCGACTAGACCAGAGAACTGAGTGACTGTCAGGACAGCACTCCGAAAGAAAATTCCAAATTTCAATAATGTAAAACTTATTTATAATTCTTATTATTATGCTTTCCATTAAATTATGATCTGATTGTCATAAGACTTTTTAACTATGGTTTTTAGATCGCCGATAATCATACATTTTAAAGTAAGAAAAAACTTTTCCTTTGTCATGCTTAAATATTTTGAGGCTATTAAAATTTTCCAACGAAAATTCGAGTTTTTAATGTACTGGAAAATATATCATTTTTTTTTTTTCCAGTAAGTATTATTCCTATCATGTACGCCATTATGCATATTAGGCTCAAGATAACGAGGGCTTTTTCATGCTAATTGAATATGAATGTCTAACTGAAATATGTTTCATTAATGGAGGTCAAAGATATGTTTTACATAATAAGAATAAATGATATTCTTATTGTTAGTTCCAGTTCATTCTACAAACTGTGTTGTTACAAATCGTGTATATCTTATATAAAAAAATTTAAATTTTGCATATTTTGCTGCGATCAATAGCTTTTTTTGTTATCGTTTACATTTTTAACAATCGTTGAATTTCTTAATTCGTATTCAGTATTCATTAAAAAGGCTAGACATTTAACAATCTATTCTATGTGGTACTATTTCTAATTGTAATGTGAACAAAACAGACTTAGAAAAATTAAGCATATCAGTTTCGATATGGTACCATTATTCACCTGATTATTTTCTGTTGTGAAAAATTATTTATAAAACGTTACACTATGAATAGCAGAACATACATTATCTCAGAACAACTTAGAAGAATTGATTTAAATATTTTTAATGTACAGTAAATTTCATTTCAAGGAGGGATATTTGTTTAAAGATTTCCAGAGGGGAAACTAATACCTGTTTTTAGAAGCAGTTTGTACATGGATTTGCCATGAGAATAGAAATATACTTTCTTTGGTAAATTATATGAATTCCTGCCTTCAATAAAATTCACAAAGTTAAGAGAAAATTCTTGTAGCCTTACCCTTTTGGGTAACCTTTTACTTATGCTTATTTTCATTCTGGCCTAGGTATCATTGGCAGAAAATTATGTATAGAGAATATACCAGATCACTCAGTGAAGGTTTAGATGCAAAAGAAAAAAAAAAATGTAGGGTTTAACAGAATTACCTGGTCAACCCAAAGTCGTCGTCCTTATATCTAGCTATAGTGTTGGATTTTATAATTGAACCGATTGTTTAAATGTCATATACT
>NC_090743.1:107797663-107810163 GCF_036898095.1 Palaemon carinicauda | reverse complement strand
CCCGTATTTAGCGCAAACCCTCCATCCTTTTTAAAGTTAAATTTCAGATCATAAATATTGTAGAAAATATTTACTTGGACAACAGTTATCTTTTATGTTCATTTTGAAAAGGTTTTCAAGCATCAAATGTGTAACCTCTTATTCTAATTATCTGTCTGGCTATCCGTCTCTCTTTCTCCTATACGTTTATAGAATGAGGAGGTATTCACTTTGTCATTATAATTGCTTTCAATCGCTACATCTTGAACTAAATGAATATTCTTTTTTGAAAAAGCCTTTTTCTGATAAATAATTCATATAATCAAATGTGTCTTACTTTTGGTTCTTGGTCGGAACTGCTGGAAATAAGATTCCTTATGCACATCCTAATCAAATTAAATTGAAACTGGCAGTGCATCAAGAGAGAGAATTGCATTATTGATAGCAAGAACCTCTAATGGCTTCGAACGCTTTCTTTTTACCTTCTAGATTCTGTTTCCTCGGAGGAGAGACAGTAGTAAATGTGGTAATGATAAATTTAGATTATATATCAATGCGGGAACTACGCATTCCAACGGAAATCATTGTTTTGAAGGAAGAAAAGGACGTGTAGTCTTTTTTAATGGTATCATTGAATGATTTTGATATTAGAAGTATAATCCTTTCAAAGCCACTAAAAAGTAACCGGATATCTTTATTTATAATTATCTAAGAGCTTCAAAGACATTTCAGTCTAGCCTAACATTCTCTGATAATTGAGCATAATGCGAATTTTATTTTAGTGAACAGGGAAATTTAAACAGTCTCCATTGCTAAGCGAGCAAGACTTTCTGTATCAAGGTATCATTTAGGGCTGTTTTATTCATATAACGTTATGAAGGTGGTTTTTTAACTTTTTTGTTTTTATTCTATAAGGAAAATTGGTGAATTTACGCGTTGCATGAACGAATTGGGTCATATTTGGAATTTAACCATGTATGGAAGAATTGGATTTGATGCCACCTTTTACTTATAATATACCCTGTTGATTATATATATATATATATATATATATATATATATATATATATATGTATATATACACATTATATATATGTATATATACATTATATATATAATATAAATATATATTTATTTATGTGTATATATATATGTATATATACACATTATATATATGTATATATACATTATATATATAATATAAATATATATTTATTTATATATATATGTATATGTATATATATTATATATATACACATATATATGTATATATATTATATATATACACATGTATATATATTATATATACACATATATGTATATAATTTATATATATTATATATACACATATATGTATATATATATATATATATATATATATATATATATATATATAAACATATATATGTATATAGATACGTATATATACTTATGTATATGCTTAAATATACGTAATGTGTATATATTTATATATAGGCATATTTATATATATATATATATATATATATATATATATATATATATATATATATATTATATATATATGTGCGTATATATACGTATGTATATGTATATATATATATATATATATATATATATATATATATATATATATATATATATATAAAGGCTAAGTTAAATTCGAAAATCAAATCGCCTGAAATTACATATAAAAATCAGACTATATATCAGTTTAGTGAGATCGGTGTTACTCTATGGACATAAATTATGGTATGGCAATGAAACAGTCTCCAGTAGATTTAATAGAAATAGATTCGAGAATAACGCCCTCAGAAGGGTAGTGGGAGTTAGATGGCAGGACAGGATTGGAAATGAAACTATAAGAGAGATTGGTCAAGAGCCATATGTGGATGAGATCATGATGAGGGGTAGCTGGAGATGATTGGGGCATGCTCTTCGATTAGTTCACCAAACGTTCAGCTGGGCTAAACAAGGCAATAGAAGAGTTGTAAGACACTTGCCTACATGGCTGAGGACTATGAAGCGCTAAGTAGAAGATGATGAATGGAAAAGTATTGAAATAAAAGTTCAAGATAGAGACGACTCTGTCTTTGCGTCAATAGGCGTAGGAGATGGTGATGATGATTATATATGTGTGTATATATATATATATTATATATATATATATATATATATATATATATATATATATATACATCTATTATATATATATGTATATATACATATATATATATTATATATATATATTATATATATACAGTCAGCGCGGATCGGTCTGTCCGGGTAGTGGGCCGGACACAGCGTTCCGCGTAAATCGGAGGCATGGGGTTTATCGGGGAAAAAATCCACTGGGACAAATTGACTAATTGGCATCTTTTTATAAAAGTTGGCATCTACATATCTGCGTAGGTGGAAGCTAGTCAGTGTGTTTCCTGTAGTCGTGGAGTAAGGTTGTGTCAGGTTGAGAGGGCCGAGTTGCAATCGTTCTTTTGTGAGTTCACGTGGCATTTTTGTCTATCAAAAAAAACCCCCCCCCCAGTGATGTCTAGAGCCCGTACAAGTCACAATGACATTGTTAGAGTGATAACCTGTCATAATGTAGGTCTGCAAACGAAGGAAATAGTGAAGAATACTGGCGTGAACGAGAGAACAGTGAGGCGCTTGGTGGCCAAGTTCAAGGCAGGGGGTAGCGCCGAGGTCCCTTCTCACTCCCAGGCTGGTTCCCCCCCCCCCCCCCCCCGGAAGATTCCTGATCGTACTTTAGTTATTTTAAAGCGAAGCCTAGAAGAAAATCCAACATTAACGGCTAAGCAACTGAAAGAACAGAACCCTAAATTGTTGAGCGACGTCAGTGTTCGTACGATTCAGGAATACCTGTCGAAGCGCCTCGACTACGAGAAAGTGATCGCGAGAAAGAAGCCCGCTTTAACTGAGAAACAAAGGAAGAGGAGGGTTGCTTTTGCCAAGACATACAAGGATTGGACCTTGGAGGAGTGGCGAAGTGTCTTGTGGAGTGACGAAGCGACCTTTTGTGTGAGTGAGACGACCGGGAAAAAAGTGTGGAGGCGAAAGGGGTCAGATCCTCTTAAGCCTAATCTAACGGCCAAGACAGTTAAGCACCCAGCATCGCTTATGGTCTGGGGTTCGTTTGCCTACGGTGGTGCCCCAAGCCTTGTTGTTTTGCCTAAAGGCATAACGGTTAATGCTGACCGCTATTTGAGCATTTTGAAAGACAATTTAGCGGATTGTTTTGCGGCTACAGGAGCTGAAATTTTTCAGCAGGACGGTGCCCCTTGCCATACGGCTTAAAAAGTGAAAAAGTGGCTGGAAAATAGCGAAGTGAACTATATTCCTGATTGGCCAGGTCAAAGTCCTGATACTTCGCCCATTGAGAACCTTTGGGCGATAGTTAAAGCCCGCCTTCGTAAAGAAGTGACGACAAACGTGACACTTCTCGAGGCGGCGCTCCATAAGGTGTGGGCGGAAATACCTGCCGAAATACTCCAAAACCTCGCCGATAGTGTTCCTCGACGACTTTTGGAGGTCAAGAAGAGGAAAGGCTACCCTATAGACAAGTAGCAGGGATATTGTTGAGTGTTCAATTAAATTTTTATTGATTTATATTGTGTATTAGTGTAGATATGGGGGGGGACCAAAATGAATGCACGGCGGATGCTGCCCGGACAGACCGACCCGCGCTGACTGTATATTATATATATGTATATATATATATATATATATATATATATATATATATATATATATATATATATATATATATATATATATATATAATGAACCTGCACATGCACAAATGTATTTACATATGTGTGATTATATATATGCTTCATTGAATGCTAAGAACTCGCTGCGTCAACTATTCAACGTCAACAAGTCGAGATTTTTCTTACATGGAAGGATAGAAAAGTTACTATTCTGCTTCTCCGTCTATTTATCCCTTTGTTGAAACATGATATTGCATCACCCGTTTTTTCTACCGCTCTTGATACTTGACCTGTTATCCAAAGCGTAAAACAGCTTTTAGCCTTAGGTCACATAGATGAGCATGCAGGATAAAGGGTACTCTATTCTTGATAATGTAAAGGGAATGGGAAAAGTGTTTTACTCAATTGTTTCTCTGTGATGACGTCATAGAAGGTAAAACATTGACGTTTGTACAGGTTTTCTGTCTCACTAACTTTTTACTCTGAATATAAATTCTTTATAAAATCTTTGTGAAGATTTTGAAGTCTTTATCTATTTGTTCTTTTGTGTACAGTGGTTGCATACTGGTAATTGTGATTCATGAATGCACAATATAAATCATGTGAGGTTTCCTTCGTCTTTTTACCAATGACAGCGGATTTTCTACTTGTGAAGGAATTAAGAAATTTAGTTTTGCAGATCCACAATAGCTTAGTTCGTCAACTATTGTGGTCCGGAACCAACACTTTTGGTAACCTTTGTCCACAGCCTGTTAAGAACAAGAGCCCGTGTCTCAGACAGTGAGGCGATCTACAACCAACCTTTCTATGTTTTATAATATTAAAATTTGAGGAAGATAGCAATGGTTCAAATTTAATATCTAATGCTGGGTTCTTTTTGGCTTGCTTCGAACTATCTATAAAACAACAACAA
The DNA here is from genome assembly GCF_036898095.1 of Palaemon carinicauda. Taxonomy (NCBI): domain Eukaryota; kingdom Metazoa; phylum Arthropoda; class Malacostraca; order Decapoda; family Palaemonidae; genus Palaemon; species Palaemon carinicauda. The sequence continues at coordinate 107,805,564 of NC_090743.1, read as the reverse complement.
CAAATACAGCCGTTTCTAGTCCACTGAAGGACAAAGGCTTCTGACATTTCCTTATAACATGTCTGGGGTTTAGCCCGTTTTCATCACCACGCTGCCCAACTGTGGATTGGTGATGGTGAGAGAATTTTGTCTGCTCGCTCGCAACAAACCAACCTAGTAGAGGCGGCCCTGACTAATACAGCTTTGCTGATTATGGCGTTACACAAACCCTTTCACCACGTTAAAGTATCCCCGCCCAGGAAGGGAATAAGTATATATATATATATATATATATATATATATATATATATATATATATATATATATATATATATATATATATATATATATATATATATATATATATATATACACACACACACACACACACACACAAACTAATGTGCGTGACCCGTCAAAAATGACGGCGCCTAAATATTTATGTAGATATGCACACACACATACCCTCCTCTTAAAAGGGTATGACTATTCCCTTCTCATACCAGACGGACGGTGAGACCTGAGCGTTTGGAGGGATAATGGGAGCGTGGCTATGTTCATGAGCATAGCAAGTGCAAAGTGGAGTCTTATCAAATGAATTTCCTGTGAACAGCAGAGTACTCTTAAGGTAATGTGTTGTCACCTATGTTTTTTATCATCCTCATGGATTATGTGATGGCCTGGTGGTAGCGTCCTTGTCTGGTGATTGTCAGACTGGGGTTAGAGTCCTGCTCAAACTCGTTAGTTCACATGGTTACTGCAACCTCACCGTCCTTGTGAGCTAAGGATGGGGGTTTGGGTGACCCTATAGGTCTATCTGCTGAGTCATCAGCAGCCTTTGCCTGGCCCTCCTTGGTCCTAGCTTGGGTGGAGTTTGGCGCTGATCATATGTAATATAGTCAGTCTTTAGGGCATTGTCTTGTCTGATACACTGTTAAAATAACCCGTAAATTTAATCGGAAATTCTCTAAAAATTAATGTGTTCTCAGCCGTATTTCAGTAAAATACAATCGACCGTATTTTTTACCCTACTTTGTTATTATCTTTTACGGGTCAGTAATCGTAATATCACTCCTTTACGTAAATATATCCATTTTAAAACGGTAAATGCCTGACTAAATTTATTCCAGGATTTTTACATTTTTGTTTTACAGCAAAATTTTAAGTGTGGTAATGTCACTGTCCCTTGCCTCTGCCATTCATGACCAGCCTTTAAACCCTTAAACAGTCTGATATGGTGGAGAAGGATGGGATTGGATTGGTGATAGGAATTTAGCAGACATTGAGTCGGCTGGTGATGATGTCCTTGTTAGCAGAACACCTTAGGATTTGCAACGCTTGCTTACCGAAATTCATGAAATGTCACATGAGGTTGGGCTCAAGATAAATAGAGGATAGACAGATGATGAGAACGGAGTATGGAATTGAAGATGAAATATCATTGGAAGGAGAAAGGATTAATGAGGTAGAATCATTTAAGTATTTAGGAACTATGATCTCCAAGACTGTACATTTTTCTTAGAATTAGAGTTTAGTGAAAGCTGGAAAAAGCAGATCATAAATTATATATAAAAATCAGACTATAAATAAGTTTAGTGAGATTGGTGTTACTGTATGGACATGAGTCATGGTATGACAATGAAACAATCTCCAACAGATTTTGTAGATTTGAGAACAAAACCCTCAGAAGGATATTGGGAGGTAAATGGCAGGACAGGATTATAAAATAAACTATAAGAGAGATTACTCGAGTGCCATATGTTGATGAGGGGTAGATGGAGATGGTTTGGGTATGCTCTTGGCACTCCCCAAGAGAGATTAGTTCACCAAACTTTCAGCTGGGATTCACAAGGCACTAGAAGAGTTGGAAGACCCAAGCCTACTGTTCATGGCTGAGGACTGTGAAGCGCGAAGTAGATGATGATGTATGGAGAAGTATTAAGTTAAAAGCTCAAAATAGAGGCGACCGGTGAAATCTAATCGAGGCCCTTAACGTAATTAGGCGTAGGAGGAGATTATGGTGATATGAGTAGCCTAGTCAGATTGGTATTCATCATATCCCAGTTTTTTTTTTTTTTTTTTTTTTTTTTTTTTTTTTTTTTTTATCGTCATATTATCATTCAAAAGTTACTAGTACAGTTCGCCTCCTCCAACATGGTAACAAAGTGACAGAACTTCCGAAGAAGGATGCTAGGATTGCGCAGATGAAAAGAAGGGGTAGGGCATGGCCTGGTAGGGGTGATTAGAAAGGAGGGCTATCTTTAGCATCTTCCGTCACCCTTTGATGGCCAATTAAGAGCAGGAGTGTAAAAGAAGCGACGGAAAATGACACCTCGTTATTTTCCCCGCCTGGGTCCTTTTCTTAACATGTTTACAGTGACACCTAGGGGTCGTGTTATGAAGTGGCCTGGATGAAACAGAATCCATTAGCTCAAGATTGTTTTCGTCCGCTTAATGCGTCATTATCACCTTTTGATGTGCGTTCTCATTTGTCGTCGTAAATGACGAAAAACTGAAGAAATATTCTGCGAGTTTAGAAAGAAGGAAGACCGGCTCTATGAAATGGATATCAAGTTGAAACAGTATTCAAAGGATTTTGAGGATTTAAATGAGATTTTAATTCTACCGACCTTATTGCAAATATTATTTTGAGAGTTTTTGTGCTGGTATATAATTAGTTAAAATGTCCCAATCGTCAGACTGGGGTTCCAGTCCCGGTCAGGTTTGATACTTTCTACAGTATATTGCTTGGAACTACACCATCCTTGTGAGCTAAGGGGGGGCGGGGTTGGTTTGTGGGAAGCCCATAGGTCTACCTGCTGAGACAGCAGCATTGCCTAGGCCTCCCTGGTCCTAGCATGGGTGAACAGGGGGCTTGGGCACTGATCGTATGTATATATGGTCAATCTCTAGAGCATTGTCCTACTAGCCTGGGCGTTGTCAATGTCCTTTGCCTCTGCCATTCACGATTGGACTTTAAACCTTTAAACATGATAACTTTTCTCTAAATTTGAAGGTCATTGATGATCTCAAGAGGCTAAAAAAAGTCTTAACCTTCCATTCGATGCCACATTTGTGCTAATAGGAACTATAAAATGTTGTACTAAATGAAATCCTAGTTGAATGAGACATGCAGAGTACATTGTCACCTCCTCCGAGAATGTTCTTTCTCCCTCTCTCTATAGAGACAGGATCCTGTTAGTAGCTTTGAAGTTCTGCATGTAAATAGGTCCTCGATTCATTTAGTCCGTTGCCTCTTTTGGTGAGTAATTTACCATTGCGTAAAAGATGTTATCCATTTATCTAAGTTTGAAGACAATTTATACTTTTCTCTCAAAGCTAGGAAAGTGAGGATATATACGTTGTAACTTGAACCAATATATTTCTAATATCATTGCTAATGACATTGCTATGATTTTTCCATGCATAATAGATAGATAGGTAAATTGAAATATATATATATATATATATATATATATATATATATGTATATATATATAATTTATATATGTATATATATATATATATATATATATATATATATATATATATATATATATATATATATATATATATATATATTGTGTGTGTATGTGTGTGTCTGTGTTTATAGCTTTAGGATTGCTGTACCTATTGATATCTTCAAGTTTTCTAACAAGTCATCTTTGACGGTCTGTCATTACTGCTAAATTGTTGTTGATAATATTTCTATTTTCATTCTTTATAGCAAATAGTTGTTTGTACCCTGTTCCAAGTCTTCTTTTCATCAATTTGACGCTTCTTTTTTTTATTTTTTCCTCAATTTTGTTGTGATTGGGTTTACAAATGTCATGGGTTTTTAGCTTCTTTATTAATTTGGATCTATTTAATCTCTTGGATTTTAACCTCATTTCCAATTCTTCCTTTATTATGTTTTTGGTCTTTTCTGGTCCTTTTCCTTGATGTTGATTAGGAACTTTTCCACCTATCTCTTGTTTTTTACTTACTCCCATTTCCTGATGTAGCTGGGAGTACCTATTTTTAATTGTTAAACTAAGCTCATCAGATTTTTCTTTTATTACAGGAGTGTTTATTTTCTTTCTTAGAATTAAATCTTCTATGTCTATCCTTAGATCTATACAAAGTTTCTTCTCACCATTCTATGATGACTTCACTTTAACATGTTAGATACTATTACATCTTTACCTGAATGAACTTTTTCACTGAGATTGAAATCTACCTCGTTTTTAGTTTCTCTATGTAACTTTTTGTAAAAAAAAAAAAAAAGTTAATTTTAAAGATTTTAATTCAATAAATTCTATAAGCAGGTCTCCCTTTTCCTCTGTCATTTCTTGTGCTTACTCCAAATTTACCCACAGCTAATTATCCTCTCTTCTGAAATAACTCAAAGCAAATGTAAATTAAGTCATATGATTTATCATAGTTATCTCCAGACTGCCACAAGAAGTTTCTGCTACTTTCATTGTATGGTATGTTCTTGGTGCATACGTTTGAATGATCTTCCGTTTACTTAGTTTTGTTACCAATTCTGCAATTCTATCACTAATACTATGCAGTATGCATAGTCAGGACTTAAGTGTATATTCCGTATTTTCATTTTCCCTGTGGTTCTTCTGCATCTGAGCATCACGTTTTCCTGTGATTTTTACGCATATATATATATATATATATATATATATATATATATATATATATATATATATATATATCTATATGTGTGTGTGTATCTGTATATATATATATATATATATATATATATATATATTGTACCAACCGTGTGTCACACAATCGTATATAGTTCATTTTGTGTATATATTATGCTTGTATCTTCGCTCTTCCGTCGCACTATAAAGGACCTGAATAAACATGCCTGTTTTTCTCACCGGTGTCGGTTTTGAACATGAAATTTCCTGTTGCATTGAGTTTTTGTATATAAAGGAGAGTGTTCTATAATAAACTCACTCAGTTGCTTTCATCCTGTCTTTGAGTCACAATCTTCTCTCGGCCCGTCACAATATAATATGTATGCCTATTCCTCCCTCCTTGTCATTTCTGCCATTCTGGATCGGTTGCGAATTAAATGTCTGTAGGATTACGGTAGGAGAGAGAGAGAGAGAGAGAGAGAGAGAGAGAGAGAGAGAGAGAGAGAGAGAGAGACGCAATTGAAGGTATGGGAAGCTTCATCCTTGTGAGTGAAAGGATGCAGGATAAAGGGTACTCTATTCTTGATAATGTAAAGGGAATGGGAAAAGTGTTTTACTCAATTGTTTCTCTGTGATGACGTCATAGAAGGTAAAACATTGACGTTTGTACAGGTTTTCTGTCTCACTAACTTTTTACTCTGAATATAAATTCTTTATAAAATCTTTGTGAAGATTTTGAAGTCTTTATCTATTTGTTCTTTTGTGTACAGTGGTTGCATACTGGTAATTGTGATTCATGAATGCACAATATAAATCATGTGAGGTTTCCTTCGTCTTTTTACCAATGACAGCGGATTTTCTACTTGTGAAGGAATTAAGAAATTTAGTTTTGCAGATCCACAATAGCTTAGTTCGTCAACTATTGTGGTCCGGAACCAACACTTTTGGTAACCTTTGTCCACAGCCTGTTAAGAACAAGAGCCCGTGTCTCAGACAGTGAGGCGATCTACAACCAACCTTTCTATGTTTTATAATATTAAAATTTGAGGAAGATAGCAATGGTTCAAATTTAATATCTAATGCTGGGTTCTTTTTGGCTTGCTTCGAACTATCTATAAAACAACAACAACAAATACAGCCGTTTCTAGTCCACTGAAGGACAAAGGCTTCTGACATTTCCTTATAACATGTCTGGGGTTTAGCCCGTTTTCATCACCACGCTGCCCAACTGTGGATTGGTGATGGTGAGAGAATTTTGTCTGCTCGCTCGCAACAAACCAACCTAGTAGAGGCGGCCCTGACTAATACAGCTTTGCTGATTATGGCGTTACACAAACCCTTTCACCACGTTAAAGTATCCCCGCCCAGGAAGGGAATAAGTATATATATATATATATATATATATATATATATATATATATATATATATATACACACACACACACACACACAAACTAATGTGCGTGACCCGTCAAAAATGACGGCGCCTAAATATTTATGTAGATATGCACACACACATACCCTCCTCTTAAAAGGGTATGACTATTCCCTTCTCATACCAGACGGACGGTGAGACCTGAGCCTTTGGAGGGATAATGGGAGCGTGACTATGTTCATGAGCATAGCAAGTGCAAAGTGGAGTCTTATCAAATGAATTTCCAGTGAACAGCAGAGTACTCTTAAGGTAATGTGTTGTCACCTATGTTTTTTATCATCCTCATGGATTATGTGATGGCCTGGTGGTAGCGTCCTTGTCTGGTGATTGTCAGACTGGGGTTAGAGTCCTGCTCAAACTCGTTAGTTCACATGGTTACTGCAACCTCACCGTCCTTGTGAGCTAAGGATGGGGGTTTGGGTGACCCTATAGGTCTATCTGCTGAGTCATCAGCAGCCTTTGCCTGGCCCTCCTTGGTCCTAGCTTGGGTGGAGTTTGGCGCTGATCATATGTAATATAGTCAGTCTTTAGGGCATTGTCTTGTCTGATACACTGTTAAAATAACCCGTAAATTTAATCGGAAATTCTCTAAAAATTAATGTGTTCTCAGCCGTATTTCAGTAAAATACAATCGACCGTATTTTTTACCCTACTTTGTTATTATCTTTTACGGGTCAGTAATCGTAATATCACTCCTTTACGTAAATATATCCATTTTAAAACGGTAAATGCCTGACTAAATTTATTCCAGGATTTTTACATTTTTGTTTTACAGCAAAATTTTAAGTGTGGTAATGTCACTGTCCCTTGCCTCTGCCATTCATGACCAGCCTTTAAACCCTTAAACAGTCTGATATGGTGGAGAAGGATGGGATTGGATTGGTGATAGGAATTTAGCAGACATTGAGTCGGCTGGTGATGATGTCCTTGTTAGCAGAACACCTTAGGATTTGCAACGCTTGCTTACCGAAATTCATGAAATGTCACATGAGGTTGGGCTCAAGATAAATAGAGGATAGACAGATGATGAGAACGGAGTATGGAATTGAAGATGAAATATCATTGGAAGGAGAAAGGATTAATGAGGTAGAATCATTTAAGTATTTAGGAACTATGATCTCCAAGACTGTACATTTTTCTTAGAATTAGAGTTTAGTGAAAGCTGGAAAAAGCAGATCATAAATTATATATAAAAATCAGACTATAAATAAGTTTAGTGAGATTGGTGTTACTGTATGGACATGAGTCATGGTATGACAATGAAACAATCTCCAACAGATTTTGTAGATTTGAGAACAAAACCCTCAGAAGGATATTGGGAGGTAAATGGCAGGACAGGATTATAAAATAAACTATAAGAGAGATTACTCGAGTGCCATATGTTGATGAGGGGTAGATGGAGATGGTTTGGGTATGCTCTTGGCACTCCCCAAGAGAGATTAGTTCACCAAACTTTCAGCTGGGATTCACAAGGCACTAGAAGAGTTGGAAGACCCAAGCCTACTGTTCATGGCTGAGGACTGTGAAGCGCGAAGTAGATGATGATGTATGGAGAAGTATTAAGTTAAAAGCTCAAAATAGAGGCGACCGGTGAAATCTAATCGAGGCCCTTAACGTAATTAGGCGTAGGAGGAGATTATGGTGATATGAGTAGCCTAGTCAGATTGGTATTCATCATATCCCAGTTTTTTTTTTTTTTTTTTTTTTTTTTTTTTTTTCTTTTTTTTTTTTTTTATCGTCATATTATCATTCAAAAGTTACTAGTACAGTTCGCCTCCTCCAACATGGTAACAAAGTGACAGAACTTCCGAAGAAGGATGCTAGGATTGCGCAGATGAAAAGAA
>NC_090743.1:107767663-107780163 GCF_036898095.1 Palaemon carinicauda | reverse complement strand
GATAACCTTGCCCATTGATATGACGTCTCTCTCTCTCTCTCTCTCTCTCTCTCTCTCTCTCTCTCTCTCTCTCTCTCTGTGTACATATCTTACAGGTTAACGTGAGGGTTTAATAAAGAACAAATTTAAGGTCTAAATTGATCGCCTTGCCCATTGATATGAGGTCTCTCTCTCTCTCTCTCTCTCTCTCTCTCTCTCTCTCTCTCTCTCTCTCCTCTCTCTCTCTCTCTCTCTCTCTCTCTCTCATTGTACATAAAGAACAAATTTAAGGTCTAAATTAATCACCTTGCCCATTGATATCAGATCACAGAGTCACGGCCTGTCCTAAGGAAACAAATTTCCATTAGAATAGGGTATAAGAACATGGGTAAATCGAGGTAACAAAAAAAAAACATTTTTTTCTCTCCCATGGTTTGATACACTCCTTTGGTTTCTTGGCAAACCAGCGCATGAGGTTACTATCCCCTTTCTATTATTTTAAGCTCAAAGAGATGTTAGTAAATATACAGCTATGTAGGATAGTGGTTGACTGTAGGCAGGTAACGACCTCAGCCTTAGCTAATGAGATTGAATGCTGCACCAGCCAGTCTTAACACGTGCTCGGGTAATATTGCCTGCAAGAGGTATGGGGCTGGGGCGTCGCAATATATGTTCGCTAGAGTTTATGTAATTGTAATGATGATTGCATTGATATTGATGCTACCAATAACACCAACAATAAGAATTGATATGGTTATATTACTACAATATAGCTGTGGAGAATAACACTATAAGATTAATAATAATCTTCAGAGCATTTAGGGTGTTTTAGTGAGTAATATACGCATTTCGAGTGATTCATTGAAACAAAGTATCCCAAAACAAGCCTCCTTAGAAAACAAAAATCTACGTAATGCCAGCCTACCACGGCAAATAATCTCTTCCTCTTCTACATATTTTATAAAGTATTTCACTACATTTCAAAGAGTATCTTATCTCTGAATACGTCCATCGCAATCTTACTAAGAAGTTGACTTTGGTCAGTAACTGAATGGATAACCCCGAGTAAAATTAGATTGTTAATAACACGACAGAAATAATGTGCAGTCTTACTATAAGACGATAATTAAAATATTTAAATTTATTGACAAATATTTTGCTTGTCCCTCCCCCTCCCCCAAAAAACCTGGTAGTCTTTGGTTTCTACAGTTGTCCTATACAGTAGGCTTATATATAAACGCGGCCATCTACCAATCTTTGCCAGTACCCGTGTGATCTTGGTAGTGTTTTACAAGATTTGCCAGCCAATGCTTGTTATTAGCACCAGGTCTCTCTCTCTCTCTCTCTCTCTCTCTCTCTCTCTCTCTCTCTCTCTCTCTCTCTCTCTCTTGAAAAATAATCAATCGTTAGTTATTAAAGTTTTGTGATGAAATAGATATTTTATCTTATACTGGAAAAAACATTAAGAAATCAAAATAACGACCACCCGTGGAGATGCAGGGCATCGATCCCCGTACCTCTCACATGCTAAGCGAGCGCTCTACCATCTGAGCTACATCCCCAACAGTCGGTGGCTCTGGAGGTGCCGGGGATCGAACCCGGGGCCTTTCACATGCAAAGCGAACGCTCTACCACTGAGCTACACCCCCTTGACAATCTCGCGGATAAATACGAGATAAATTCTTTGGACAGGTCACAATTTTTCTTTTGATTAAGTAGGACTTCATATTTCATGATAGCTATGCAATGCGTTAATTATATTTTCTCCTAAAGAATGTAGGAAATTCCCTCATCCATAAAAGGCAGGAAACCATGGCTAAGTATATCCAGAACTTCATCACCTTCAGCTCTTAAAAATCTGGAAACAAAAATGTGCAGTGCCCATTCTCTCTCTCTCTCTCTCTCTCTCTCTCTCTCTCTCTCTCTCTCTCTCTCTCTCTCTCTCTCTCTCTCTCTAACAAAAATCTAATTTGATGTGGCCATCTCAAGGCCAATGATCTGTGAGCAAAAATAGACCTTTCGGGTTAAAATACAATAAAATTACTGTATTCATTCAACGTAAAGGGGAATGTTATTTTAGTTTGAGCAGCAATAGTGATAACTACGATTAGATTGTGTTGATAATAAATATAATGAATTGGGAGTGAATTACACCAAATATGAGGATTTAGATGATGGAAAAGATTAAAAAATTAGAATGGGATAAGGAACTCTCGCTCTGACGCTTTGTACTATAAGGCTTATAGTGTAAGTTATGAATCTTTTACACCCACTTGGAGACATAACAAGAACAACTTTTTTTCCTCAAGTTAATCAATTTGCAATACGCCAACAAGTGGAGGAACATACACAAAATTAAATTATATAAATTACCTTTTAAAGTTAGATTTGATCAATAATGTTAATTTTGGCTGACAGCAGATTATTTTTTTTTTTCATTTTTCAAGAGTCTAAGAAAATTTTATATAAAGTGTATAGATAAGATTAAGTCTACACGCAAAAATATATAAGCATCCATGTGCATAAATGTCTCCAGTATATATTGTAATAGACTTTTCAGTTGTAAGAAATAGATGAAATAGACTGAAACATCACATGCGAGTATCAAATGAACCAAAACCATTACTTATGAATCTCTTTCTTGTGCAAAGGTGTTGTCTGAACCGAATACATAATTTGGGACATCGACATCTGTTTTTATTGAACTCATGCTTTATGGGTCTGTGAGGTATAAAATAATTTCTCAGAAATTACAATAGAAAGTATTTTGGTCTGGAAAGAGAAATTTCAAGTCTATTAAGTGGAAATAAGAGTAGATAATAAATGCGTATCAAGACAAGTTCTTACAGATAGTATAAATCCAAAATTACTAAAGAAAACATTGCGATCTAAAAAGAGAGATGTCAAACCTATTATGTGGAAGTAAGAGTAGATAATATATGCGTATCCAGGTAAGTTCCTACAGATAATATAAAAAGGTTACTGGTTCATTTCGCTCTCGATCACATCATCAAGAATTCGGTCAGAAAGATTTATGTTGCCAAGGCGCCCAAAAGGCGGTCGGCTGCAAAGCCTAGCTAATATGGTTTCATTGGTAAAAATAGTTGTTGTTTAGCTTGATTTATTTTTACCTTCACCAACTTTGTTGCGAAGGTAATGTTTTCATAGGGGTGCTTTTGTTTATATGGTTATTTGTTTATATGTCTGCCTGCCTGCATGTTTGTGATTTGCATAACACAAAAACTATTTGACCGAATCTCATGAAATTTGGTGGGATGATTGGTCATAGTCCGAGGACAATTTGGTTAGACTGGGTCAAAAGTCAAGGCCAAGGTCACGAAAAGACCAAAAACGTCTTTTTGCCATATGGCCAATTTTTATCTAATTGGTATGAAACTAGTGCCAAATGTGCATAATTCAATTGCCTATCTTGTGATAGACAACATGATATAGGCGAAGGTATACGCTCTACCGAGTGCCCGTTCTAGTTTATCTCCCCCCTCTCTCTCTCTCTCTCTCTCTCTCTCTCTCTCTCTCTCTCTCTCTCTCTCTCTCTCTGAACAAGAGTTTTGCTAGGAAAAAAATGCTATTTTATGTTTTATGAATAACCTTGCACAACAGATCACCTTATTGATAACAGTTGATTGCCTAAAATTTATTAAATCTCATTACAGATCAAGCGAGAGTAGAAAGTAAAAATGGGTTTCTTCTCTGTTTTGTTAAGGAATAATGAATAGTTAGTGCAAGTATATAAAACTTGAATCCTTACAATGGCTGAAATCTCAACAATAAAATCTACCGTAAAATTTATTTCCCAATAACCTCAAATAGAAATACCTTGAGTATTATTCCAAGAAGAGTCCGTGTTTGGCCAAAAGCGCCAGGTAATCTACAACAATAACAACAGGCCACTGAACTAAAGGCTTTGGTTTTCTTTCATTCTTTATTACGGCTGACATTCTGTAAGATTATATACAGTCTTTTAGCCTGAATGGTTCTTACTGGAAGCGACCCTGGCTCACATTCCGTGGGTCGGGAGTTCTATCCGCTCTCTTACCCGATCGTTTCCTTAATGCATACATACATACATATACCAAAGGCACTTAGCCCCAATTTTGGGGGGTAGCCGACATCAACAATGAAACAAAACAAAAAGGGGACCTCTAATCTCTACGTTCCTCCAGCCTAACCGGGGACTCAGCCGAGTTCAGCTGGTACTGCTAGGGTGCCACAGCCCAACCTCCCACATTATCCACCACAGATGAAGCTTCATAATGCTGAATCCCCTACTGCTGCTACCTCCGCGATCATCTAAGGCACCGGAGGAAGCAGCAGGGCCTACCGGAACTGCGTCACAATCGCTCGCTATTCATTCCTATTTCTAGCACGCTCTCTTGCCTCTCACATCTATCCTCCTATCACCCAGAGCTTTCTTCACACCATCCATCCACCCAAACCTTGGCCTTCCTCTTGTACTTCTCCCATCAACTCTTGCATTCATCACCTTTTTTAGCAGACAGCCATTTTCTATTCTCTCAACATGGCCAAACCACTTCAACACATTCATATCCACTCTAGCCACTAACTCATTTCTTACACCCGTTCTCACCCTCACCACTTCGTTCCTAACCCTATCTACTCGAGGTACACCAGCCATACTCCTTAGACATTTTATCTCAAACACATTCAATTTCTGTCTCTCCATCACTTTCATTCCCCACAACTCCGATCCATATATCACAGTTGGTACAATCACTTTCTCATATAGAACTCTCTTTACATTCATGCCCAACCCTCTATTTTTTTACTACTCCCTTAACTGCCCCCAACACTTTGCAACCTTCATTCACTCTCTGACGTACATCTGCTTCCACTCCACCATTTGCTGCAACAACAGACCCCAAGTACATAAACTGATCCACCTCCTCAAGTAACTCTTCATTCAACATGGCATTCAACCTTGCACCACCCTCACTTCTCGTACATCTCATAACCTTACTCTTACCCACATTAACTCTCAACTTCCTTCTCTCACACACCCTTCCAAATTCTGTCACTAGCTGGTCAAGCTTCTCTTCTTTGTCTGCTACCAGTACAGTATCATCTGCAAACAGCAACTGATTTACCTCCCATTCATGATCATTCTCGCCTACCAGTTTTAATCCTCGTCCAAGCACTCGAGCATTCACCTCTCTCACCACTCCATCAACATACAAGTTAAACAACCACGGCGACATCACACATCCCTGTCTTAGCCCCACTCTCACTGGAAACCAATCGCTCACTTCATTTCCTATTCTAACACATGCTTTACTACCTTTGTAGAAACTTTTCACTGCTTGCAACAACCTTCCACCAACTCCATATAACCTTAATACTTTCTTCTTATTAGTGACATCGATGAACGCGGCAATTTTTTTCCCCCAGAGATCATCCGATATGATGAAGGGGGTAATTCTATTCCTATAAGTTCGTTTATACTGAAACGCGAAAGAAATTAAGGTATTGTAAAGACCTTAGACGTGTCAATTTATGTCTGGGGTTTTTTCAGCTTTCATCAACACGCTGTCCAGTGTAGTTTTTCTGAGGGTAGGAGGTTTTGTCTGATTGGTCACGGCAAACCAACCTAGTATGGGTGGCCCTGATTATAATACAGCTTCGCTAGTCATGGCGTATCGCAAACCCTTTCACTACGTTAGGTTCTCCTCATACACACACACACACACACACATATATATATATATATATATATATATATATATATATATATATATATATAATGTGTGTGTGTGTGTGTGTGTGAGTGTGAAGGTTAAGTGGCGTTGATGGTTATTGCAAGTGCGACACAAGAACACTGAAGATATAAACACTTTTACTTCCATTGACATTTTATTTCTTATGCTATAGATGAAAATGGATGTCTCATAGGTCAGGGAGAGGGAAACGGCATTGAAATCATTTCAACAAATGATTTTACTTTTGTTTTGCATTTCCACTGGGTACATTTTAATCCATAAAAGCAATCAATTAACAAAACAAAAGTCAGGAAGATGGATCACCACCAGCACGGCCATGTGAATTTATTGATCCACTCCAAGAGTCATAAATACAGCGAATTACATGCTGGCCAAGGTGTCCTTCCACCCTCCTCCCACCCCTTCCCTCTCCTAGCCCTCCCCCTTTGAGGTGGAAATTGACGTCATCAGAGACATTTAGTTAGCAACATTTTCGGTTTGCAAAGCCTTGGTGTTGTCCACATTTAGTTGAATTTTGTCCTTGGGTGCAACATCAGTAATAAAGTTATTTTATTTTCTCTATCTACTTTTCCCCTGGGAGTTTTTAGATTTGATTTTGTTCTAATGTATGTACGTACGTATGCATGTATGTACTTAACGCATTCAAGATAAAATTTGATGCAAAATCAACATGCGTCAGATACCAATTAGTACGTATATGCACACGTGAATAACAAATATATTGAATTCGTAAATAAATATTGGTATATAAGAGTGAAACTTTCAAAATGAACGAATCAAACACATTTATTATATTTCAAGTTGGTAAATGAAGCCCATATATATATATATATATATATATATATATATATATATATATATATATATATATATATATATATATATATATATATAATGTGTATGTATTTATACACAGTATATATGTATATGTGTATATATATGCGTATGTATGCATGTATGTATATGTATATTTATATGTATATATATATGTGTGTGTGTGTGTACTTTCTGTCAAGCTGAGTGGTACTGGTACTGCCAAACGTTTGACTATATGGTTTCTCCCCGTCCTTAGGTATGTGGAAAAGGTGGTAGTCATACCGTAGTGTGAGGGAGTGTTCCGAGTAGTAGTTAAAAAGGGTGGGGGTGGGAAGGATTGAATCTGTTTGCGTGTATATGTGCATATATATGTTGGAGTGGGGAGAGAGGTGAATGCTCGAGTGCTTGGACGAGGATTGAAACTGATAGACGAGAATGATCATGAATGGGAGGTAAATTAGTTTTTGTTTGCTGATGATACCGTACTGGTTGCAGACTCGGAAGAGAAGCTTGGCCGATTAGTGACAGAATTTGGAAGAGTATGTGAGAGAAGGAAGTTGATAAGGTTATGAGATGTGCGAGAAGGGAAGGTGTTGCAAGGTTGAATGTCATGTTGAATGGAGAGTTACTTGAGCAATTAGGTCAGTTTAAGTACTTGGGGTCTGTTGTTGCAGCAAATAATGGAGTGAAAGCAGATGTACGTCAGAGAGTGAATGAAGGATGCAAAGTGTTGGGGGTATTGAAGGGAGTGGTAAAGAATAGAGGGTTAGGCATGAATGTAAAAAGATTTCTGTATGAGAAATTGATTGTACCAGCTGTGATGTATGGATCGGAGTTGTGGGGAATGAAAGTGACGGAGAGACAGAAATTGAATGTGTTTGAGATGAAGTGTCTAAGGAGTATGGCTGAGGTATCTCGAGTAGATAGGGTTAAGAACGAAGTAGTGAGAGTGAGAACGGGTGTAAGATAATGTTCTTCTTGAATTTAGGTTTTGTACTTAGAATCGAATCATTTCCACCACTATAAGTAATTGGTAAGTTTGTAACAGTCGTTCGTTTTATGATAATTCTATCACTAACACTAATGATTTTCCTTTATTCAAATAGATCCTAAATACCTTTGAAATTAAAATCACCCTGCCTCGGGATCGTAAAACCAAGGGGATACACTTTTGTGTTGCGTTGTTCTGCTTGGCCATGGATTCGAACCTTTCCACTAGTTGGAAATAAAGATAGACGGTTGACTTAGACTATTCAGCCACGTCCATGCCATAAAACATTTTTGATTTGCCATATTGCGATACTGTTCTGTTGTCCACCTACTTTGCTTTAATTTTCATATATTCTTTTTTTGTTATTACCATTAAGACCAGTATCTTGTTATTCTACTATATTAGGTGCTGATAACCACTACTTTAAACTAAGAGAGTGAATTGTAATACAGTTATTTAAATAGCAATAAAAAAAGCTTTCTTTGGCGTTCAATGTCACATTTTTGCATTTACAATAAAGCAAGTTTCAACACTACACATTTTGACCGTTATCAAGCCACACACGAAGAGTAAGTACATATTTTATAGATATTGCAGACATATCTGGCTTAACATCTTCACAGCTTAAATCTTTAATCCTCTCCCGGTTTTGGCATTTTTACTAAGACGGATGGCTAAAGAGGTTGTTTATACCAGCTTTTAACACTAGTTTATACTATCCCCCTCTTCCCTTTGCGTTTGGCCCCTAATTGAGACAGAAACAAGCGTGTCAGGTGTCACGAGATGAAGCAATTGATACCCATTTTTAAGGTCAATGAGAAATTTTACCTCAAATCAAGGTCACGGGTTTGGCACCCCTTCTTGGCGCTGTGTGATAACACTGAAAATGGTGACCCCAAAGTATAAGGGTTCAGTGTATCTTACATGTGTACGAATTTGGTACCAGTGGCTCTTCTCATCTCTTCGTCACGATCGGTTCAGTCGTTTGGTCTCCAGATCTGAAAATGCTTTAACTCACCCACCCACATACTCACAAGCATCTCGGGCTATAACATACTTTTATTTCTTAAAATTTTGGATAGGTATTTCTGCGTAGCCAAAAATTTGAGCCTTAGCAGCGAGAAGAAATAAATGTAGATGGTTTACTTAGACCCATCAGTGTTAGTGATAAAATTGTCATAAAACATCCAAGGTGTACAAACTTATAAATTATATATGTTGGGAGGATTTTGATTCTAAGTATAACATTCAATTCGATAAGAATATATACGACAGTCAAAATCAAGTCTTATCTCTTATCTTATCCAAGTTAAATTTGAACCTCTATTTGTACTTGACGCTAAAAGTCTAATCCTTGGGTGAATAGAATTACATAGAGTGAAAATATTTTTCCTTTGGTTTATTTGGATAAATGAAAATCCTGCAGCGTACAAATATTTTCACAAAAAGGAAGACAACAGACTTGAAGAATTACCGCCTAATAAGTTTACTTTCCGTATTATATAAAATATTTACAAAGATCATATAATGCCAAATAGAAAGAGAGCTAGAATTGAATCAACCAAGAGAGCAGGCAGGCTTTAGAAGTGGGTATTCAAGAACAGACCATATCCATGTAGTTAACCAGTAAATGGAAAACCAACAGAGTATGACAACTATATAGGGTATTTATAGACTATGAGAAAGATTTATTTCTGTCAAAACCTCAGCACTAATGAAAACCGTTTAAGATATCAATACAGAAATTACTGCAATCTTAATACTACACAAAGAGTGAGAAAATTCCGACTGAGAATGGAGTTAGACAGGGAGACCCCATCACTAAATTGTTCACAGCATGCCTTGAAGTTTGTAAGAATTTGGATTGGGAAAATATAGGAATTAATATTTATGGGGAATACCTTCAAAAGTTAATATTTGCAGATTACCTAATTGTGTTTGGTGAATCATCATTTGAGTAGAGAAAACAGGAGTGTTGGACTGAATACGAATATGAGTTAACTATGATGATGTTAAATTAAAATGCAAAGACAACAAATAAGAGTTATAGACGAACCTCTAGAGATTGTTAATGAATATGCATTCTTAAGACAGTCAGTAAGTGTTTTCGCAGGACACGAGACCGAAAGTATAAAAAGGATAATTATGGAATGGAGAGCTTTTGGTAAACAAAGTAAGATTATGAAAGGTGAAATGCCGCTTTCTCTAAAAAGAAAATATTCAATCAGATGGTCCTACCAGTTTTAACTTGTGGATCAGAAACTTTGAGCCTCTCTAAAGACTTAGAACATAAGCTAATTACATCTCATAGAGCTATGAAGAGAATAATGAGAACAACAATAAGAGACAGAAAAAGAGCAACGAGGATACGAGAGTAAACGAAAGTAGAGGATATTGTAACAACATGTAAGAAAAAGAAATTGACATGGGCAGGACATATAATGAGAATAAAAGATAATAGGTGAACATTAAGAATAACAGAACAGGTCCTTAGAGATTACCAAAGAAGCAGGAGAAGGAAAATAAGACGATGGGTTGACGATGAGTAGACTAGTAACGGCTGATATATATATATTATATATATGTATATATGTATATTTATATATGTTATATGTATATACATGTATATATATATATGTATATATATGTATATATATATATATATATATATATATATATATATACAGAGAGAGAGAGAGAGAGAGAGAGAGAGAGAGAGAGAGAGAGAGAGAGAGAGAGAGAGAGAGACATAATTTTCAGTGAAAGACCGAGAGAAATTATATATAAAGGTTAAAAGAAAGGGACGATGGTCTGGCCTATTCTTTACGTATTCTCCTCTTTCCTCGTACACTTGACAAAACAGAAATTACCAAACAATTCTTCTTCTCTCAGGAGGTTAACTACTGCACTGTAATTGTTCAGTGGCCACTTTCCCCTTGGCAAGGGTAGAAGAGACTCTCTAGCTATGGTAAGCAGCTCTTCTAGGAGAAGGACACTCCAAATTCAAACCCTTGTTCTCTAGTCTTGGGTAGTGTCATAGCCTCTGTACCATGGTCTTCCACTGTCTTGGATAAGAGTTCTCTTGCTTGAAGGTAAACTCGGCCACGCTATTCTATCTTGTTCCTATTCCTTTTGTTATTTTGGAGTTTTCGTCCTCTTGTTATTTCCAAGTGTTTTATAGTTTATATATGAAAAATTTATTTCAATGTTATTATTGTTCGTAAAACTTATCTTGTAGTTTTTCCCCATTTCCTTTCCTTACTGGGTTGTTTTCCCTGTTGGACCACTTGGGATTATAGCATATTGCTTTTTCAACTATGGTTGTAGCTTAGCAAATAATGATAATAATAGTGATAAGCGATCAAGATATTATTGTTCGTAAAATTTCCCGTAGTTTTTCCTTATTTCCTTTCCTCACTGGGCTATTTCCCTGTTGGAGCCCTTGGGGCTATAGCGTACTGCTTTTCCAACCAAGGTCGTAGTTTAGCAAGTGATGATAATAATAGTGGTTAGCGATCAAGATAAAACATTCAAGGCAAACTCAAAACTTTGAATATAAATGGTTGACAGGGCTCTCAAGAAAAAAAAAAGTTATTAGGAATGTCATTCCTTGACATACTGTCACTCTCACAACACAGTGAATATGATAAATCAAATGATTAAACTTCCATCCGACTGTCATGAAAGCTTTAGGTTCAATTCCGTGACTAAAATGTGTTCTATCTAATCATATTTTAGTTGTCGTTCATCTGAAGGGACCAAGAAGAATGATTTAGTACATTATCCGTCATGTCTATTTTCCTATAAGGAAAACTGTCAGATAGAAAGAGGAAAATCTCCGGAATAATTAAAATCTATTAAAGGCCATAACAGGAAGTTAACAATGAATAAAGTTGTCAGGTAAAGAATGAAGAATTAAAAACAACAATAACCGTTCATGAAACATGACAGAACGTTGAAACTCTGACACCGGAAATAGATACGTATCCTTCTGCGAAAGAAGCCAGGCGCTCATTTCCTCTCGAAATACCTGCAAAGAACAGTTTTGTTCCGGCCGACTGCGATCGAGATTGGTGTTCACTCGGTGTTTGCACAGCTGAGATCAGAAGGATTTAAAACCATTCGTTGCTCGCCTGACGGCCAGGACCCCAAAATCATGGTGCTGGGTGCACAGGGAGTTATTGGTCTTGTGTTAGCAGGGAGAGGGGCAAGGGATTCTAGATCTAGGTCGATGTAGGAACTCAAATAGGTTCTGGAAGCTGCTGCTATAGAAGAAATGCCTGTAGGTTTGAAGTGTCTTTGGGCATTTGTATTGTTATTGGTTGTTTGATTTGATTTTGTTTATTGTTTTTATAGGCATTGATCATTCTTTTGGATTGTTTACTTCTTATTTTATTTTACATACAGTAGTTTCTTTTCTTACCGGAAGACTAGTGATCTAAAAGAAAATCTTGACTCATTTTTGTCAAGACCTGAATTCGTTTTAGATTATATCATGTGATAAACTGAATAATAATCATCATCATCAGTGTTATTATTATTATTATTATTATTATTATTATTATTATTATTATTAAGTTGTTGTTGTTGTTTTGCCACAAATGCTTCTCCAATTAACTCATGTTCATAAGTGTGTTTTTTTTTGTCTCATGACCCAGCAAAGTTGTGTAAACAAAATTCATTAATAAAAAGATTTACAGATCAAGCAACTTTGAATGATTTGCAATACTAAATTTATATACTCAAGTAAGACCAACAGTTAGGAAAGTATCCCAAAGCTAGGTAAATGTATAAGTCAAACACTTCGTAGTATATTATTATTATTATTATTATTATTATTATTATTATTTCAAATTGCCACATGGTTTTCTAATAAGGAAATTTCGATACAGATCATAAATCTGGTAATATCACGTCGCCAAATCATGGACCCGTTCATTAAAAGTTAATTGCTTTTT
>NC_090743.1:107747663-107757663 GCF_036898095.1 Palaemon carinicauda | reverse complement strand
TCTCAAGAGATTTGTTAACGGATCGGCTATATCCGAAAAATTCCTAACAAACCTTCGGTAGTACCCACTCAAACCAAGGAATCTTCGGACATCCCTCCTACATTTAGGGACTACCATATTTTCAATACTTTCGATATTGGCCTGCTTAGGAGCAACTTTACCATTACCAACCTCATGACCCAAATATACCACCTTCGCCTTTGCGAAATCGCTTTTCTTTAAATTAATTACCAAATTTGCCTTTTTCAACACCTCAAATAGTGCCCTAATACGTTTTAAATGGGTTTCCCAATCATCGCTATAAATAACAATATCATCAATATACACAACACATCCTTCTAAACCATGGACTAAAGTATTCATTAACCTCTGAAAGGTAGCAGCCGCGTTCTTCATACCAAACGGCATAACTTTACATTGAAACAATCCCTGTGGTGTTACAAAAGCAGACAGGGCCCTTGCCCGCTTTGAAAGAGGAACTTGCCAATAACCTTTCAACAAATCGAATTTGCTAATGTATTTGGCCTTCCCCATTCGATCAATACAATCCTCAATTCGAGGTAATGGATAACAATCAGATTTAGATAACTCATTCAACTTACGGTAATCAAAACATAACCTGAAATCACCGTCGGATTTCTTGACCAATACAACAGGTGATGACCAAGGACTTTGACTAGGTTCAATTAGGTCATGTTTTAGCATATAATCCACTTCCTTTGCTACAACCTCATTTTTGAAGGGATTCAACCTGTAAGGAGATTGTTTCACAGGAGTGGCGCTACCTACCTCCACATCATGTTCAAGGACCGAAGTCCTACCCGGTACATCCGAAAATAATTCTTTATAATTAGATACTAAATTTTTCAAAGAGCTTTGTTCTTCCTTACCTAAATGTGAAATTACTCCCGAAAATTTTTCCAAAGACTTTCTATTATCCGACCGCCATTCACATCCATTAAAACAATTATCATCAATACCCTCCCCCTCTGAAAAAGAAAAATGGTTATTGTTCTCAGAATCTACCGTGTTCCCAATAGTTGCCACAGGAATGACTTTTTCCCGTTCCATATAAGCTTTCAACATATTTACATGACACAGTTGAAAAGGTTTCCTTCTTTGAGGTGTCTCCACTAAATAGTTAACTTCACTTACTTTTTTCAAAATTTTCCAAGGACCTGAAAAAGAAGCTTTCAATGGATTCCCTGGGAAGGGTAACAAAACCAATACTTTATCGCCTACCGCAAAGTCGCGTGCCTTGGACCTTCTATCAAAGAAAAACTTCATTCTTTTTTGGCTACATAATAAGTTTTCACCCGCAAATTTCCAAGCCTTGGTTAATTTATCGCCTAGATTAGACACATAATCCAATAAATTAACCTCAGGGACGTCTCCCTCCCAAGACTCACGAACCACATCAAGAGGACCTCGAACACAATGGCCAAACACAAGGCTGAAAGGCGAAAAACCTAAAGACTGACTTGGGACAGAACGAAAAGCGAACAACAAATAAGGTAATTCCTTATCCCATTCAGAACCATTAATCAAACAATATTTCTTTACCATGGATTTCAGGGTCTGATGAAATCTCTCCAGAGCTCCCTGACTTTCTGGATGATATGGAGAAGAGGTCACATGTTTTATATTTAACTCTGCCATTTTATCTCTGAAATACCTGCTAACAAAATTAGAACCACAATCCGATTGAATAATCTTAGGCATCCCAAACCTGGTAAAAAAGTCAATTAGTACATCTACAATTTTAACACTTTTTATTGTACGTAGTGGTATTGCCTCGGGATATCGAGACATCCTATCCATGATTGTCAAAATATACTCATTACCACTACGCGTCTTCGGTAATGGTCCAACCACATCAATAATGACTTCCTTAAAAGGTTCGGAAACTACAGGAATAGGATATAGAGGCGATTTCGGAATCCGCTGATTGGGTTTACCGACCCTCTGGCACACATCCCAACTATTGACAAACTTCTTTACATCTGCCTTCAACTTCGGCCAATAATAATTCCCTAACAATTTGCAAGAAGTTTTATGAATTCCAAAATGGCCGGCCAGACCACTTTCGTGCGCCAATGACATTAACTCCTTCCTGTAACCAAAAGGAACCATTATCTGTTTCACAATTTCATAATCAACATTATCCACCCCCATAGGCCTACTCAACCTATATAAAATATTATTAAATATCTTAAATTTGGGACCAGTCATATCAGACACCTCCCCTGACTCGATAGGGAGTTCCCGAAACTCCTTTTTCTAGGCTTTGATTAGCTCTTCAGTGGTCCAATTTAACTTGTCCGTTAACATTCCAAGATCTACCGCTAGGCTATCACTACGATCTAAACTACTTAAATCTACATCAATTGTTGACTCTGCAGCGTCAACAATTCTAGCACTAGAACGAGTAACTGCTGCTACTTCACTATCAGGGTTTATCAATATCGGACAATTATTATTCTTCATAGCCACATCATTCCCTAACACAACATCAACCTCCTTAACCGGGAATTTATCAACTATGGCCAATTTCAAATCTCCTGCAAAGGAAGGGCAGATTAAATTAAAATTTTCAATAGCATATGACTTTACGGAATCAGGAAAACCAGCCAATAACACAAATTCCCCACTTTTGGGTACAAAATTACAAGGTAATGCCTCCCTTAGAATCAAAGACTGAGCTGCACCGGTATCACGCAAAATACGCACTCGTCTTTTCTCGGATGAATTGGCGAAGGAGACACTACCGAAGGATAAATATCTGTCAAAACAACCAGGTAGTCATTGATCAGCGGATGTTGTTGGGGTAGGTTCTCTCTCTCTCTCTTCCACGCCCATCACTGGCCTAACATTAGCATTTTGAGATTTTCTAAACGCATAACACATACTCTTTACGTGCCCCTTCTTATTGCAAAAGAAGCAAGTCAATGTTTTCAATTTCTCTGGATTGTATATATTTGGCCTATTGCCTCTGTTAGGAGAAAAATTATTATTAGCATTACCCTGATTATTATTACTTCCCTGATTATTTCTACTGAACACCTTAGCATTATTATTAGGATTAGCATTATTATTCCTACCCGTCTTAACCCAACCAGAATTCACCTTTGTCGTTACTCCCCCTAACTCACTCTTATGAGACAAGCAATATTCGTCACTAGCGATGGCTACCTCCTGAACAGTCTCGAGTTTTAACTCTTCGAGGTGGACCTTCAGCTTATCCGGGACACACCTCTTAAACTCCTCCACCAACATTAACTCCTTCAATTTCTCAAAATCTCCCACCTCCTTGGACTTAAACCAATCGCTAGCATACTGTTCCTTCGCCCTGGCAAATTCAACAAAAGTTTGTTCCCTACATTTTTCTAAGTCTCGGAAGCGTTGCCTATAAGCTTCAGGGACTAACTCATAGGCCTTCAAGACAATAGCCTTCACACTCTCATAATCTGCTGATAGATCCTTCTCCAGCGTTACATATACCCTCTGAGCTCTTCCAACCAATTTACTTTGTATAAGAGTGGTCCAATACTCTTGGGGCCACTCCAACCTTGCAGCAATCCTCTCAAACGATACAAAAAATTCTGCTACATTATTTTCTTCAAATTGAGGTACAAATTTGAGAGCCTGCGATAAATTGATAGCAGGAGTTACTAACCTATTTGGGGAATGGGCGGGGGAAAAAGAACCTGGGTTTCTCATGGCAATCTCATGCTGCCTCTCTTTTTCTCTTTCCCCTGCCTTAAACTTTTCCATTTCAAATTCCATTTGTCTCAGGACAATCTGCTTATCCAAAATTTCTATAGACACTACTTCATCCGGTTTCACCTCTTGTTCCCCACCTGTCTTTACAGTTTTAACATAATCATAAATGAGCAATAGCAATACACCCTTTCTTATGGACACATCATATTCCAATTCAAAATGTTCTGCTACGTTTTCCAAGTCTTCCCTATTTAACTCTGCCAACCTCTCTTGCCATCCCTCTCCTCCAAGGAGTTCTAGTACGTTAACAACCATGATTACTTATTCAAACAAAATACTAAATTTGCACAAAACAACACCGAGGAGGTGAAAATACACTGCCTGAAAAATTACCCCAAGAATTAACTTTGCACAAACACTGGTGAATACTCAGGAACGAAATATCCTGGCAAGGTCGCCACTTGTGATGGCTGGCTTTGACCACCACACAAAACACTACACTTATCAAATAGTATTCACCACCATAACGTACTAAGTCCACTAAAGGTGGAATAGTATCCAAAAATTAATACGAGTGCAAAGTCAACTCAAGGGGACAAAGAAAATACCACAAAAATCTCCTTAATTTTAATACATAATATTTAGACAGAAATAACACCTGAACCACAATAATACAATAATAAATGATACACACTCACTCTTAAACTCCCTGCAAAAGAAAACAATTACACAATTAAAGAAAGGTCATCAACACAAACATACTAAAAGGAGAGAGGGTCCAGAAAGGAGAAGGCCAACGAAAAGTGAGAACATCCTAACAAATACAAACTAAATATCCCTATCTAGTGGACGGTGGCTGGTTTGGTTGAAAGGCTTTCACAAGCTCCAGTAATGACGTCAGCTGACAGGTCGTGATCACTATACTTAAATAGGTATAAACATTATTACCTTGGGACAGAGAGGTCCCCTTGGCTTTTACTGAACCAAGGGCAGTATAAAAAATGTATGATGAGACGTCTTGCTGCAGAGAAAGGAAATCCAACACAAGCTCAATAGCTTCAAAATGTGGCTCTGCAAAGGCGTGGAATAATATAGATCCAATCACAAATGTCGTGCCCTACAAGGTTGGAGGCTCAGAAACACACTAAGGAACCATCCTCAAAAAAAGCCCCTCCAAAACTCCGTTCACGCAGGAGCGCAGCCACGTAATCCACACCACTTGAAAATATAAAACAGCCGTTAGTCCATTATAAACACTAACATAACCACCAGTGAAAAGACAAACTATCAAAAAAAAGTAAACAATAAGTCTACAATATATTAAACCTTATACATCTATAAAAACTTAAATAATTTAGAAAAATAAAGCAATAATATTACACCTCCTCACCCAACCAAAAAAAAAATTTCCAATTTTTTTTTTCTAAAGTGATTTAAATTACAACATACAGGTTATCACATTATGAAATATTAAACCAACACTCAAAAATATTAAATATTAAACCAACACTCAAAAATAATTATTAAACTAATTGCAAAAACATGACAAACAAAAGGAAAGAGGGGGGCAAGTACCAAGGTTTGCAGCTCACAAGGATAGCAATATATAACCGATACTAAAAAAAATCTTAAACCTAAATTAATCACAAGTAAACTTTCCAAAACCAGAAAACCAAAACATCACCATCTGATAAATAGGTACCCAACCTAAAAATTTCACATCACTCATATCGTTAATAAACTTAATTAAGAGTCATTGCACTAACAACCGGATTCTGTATATATAGTCCAAAAGCTATAACCTTTTCCACACACAATACACTGTTCCTTTTCAGGGATACACCTCACTCACTATCAATAAATGTTGATCACAAAAACCACTGTCTATTTCAGTGATATATATCACACTTATCACCATAGTGTCCAATACATACACACACACCGAACGACACAGAGAAGACCACCACAAGACTCCCCTGCGCAAACAAACAAACAAAATCGATGAAGCGTAATTATTAGCCTGAAAATACAGAATACCAGATTAGTGCCTATCTCTTTTCTTAGCTTATTATAAACCTTATCGTACCTGAAACCTCTAAACCTTAGTAGATTAACCTTAACTCAGTCTAGGGTACCACTCATACACCAGCCTGTAGCGCCTAAAAAACGGCTGTTGTGCTACAGACCCGTGAGCCCATGACCCATCTAATTAATCAATCATTAGAAAGTACCAGTGATCACCCTCACCTTTTAACCTTAAAGATCCCATATAATATACCCAGAACATTATAGTCTTCTGTAAACAAACCATGATTAATAAATCTTAAATATACATTTACTTCTACTCACTACGTGCCCACCTCAACAGCACACACACCATAATTAGAACGATACAGATACTACCTTTAATAACTGCATAGCCCTCTGTCAATCAACTAATATTCAACGCTGCGAGAGAGAAAATCGGCAACAATATTATCTTTTCCTGGGATGTGGGAAAATTCTAAATTCCACTCTTGCAGCATGAGACTCCACCTCATCAATCGTTGATTTTTATTTTTGTATCTGCTGATGAAGGTCAGGGGATTATGGTCTGTCAAGACCTTAATAGGTGTATCTGAGGAGGAGAGATAAACCTGAAAATGATTAATAGCGAATATTAACGCAAGTGTCTCTTTCTCCACAGTTGAATACCTACGTTGGGTGGAGGACAATTTTTTTGAAAAGAATGCGACAGGATGAGAAACTCCCTGCTCGTCATTCTGCAACAACACCGCTCCTACACCAACGTCACTTGCATCCGTGGCAAGAGAAAAAGGAAGGTCAAAATCAGGAGCTCTCAAGACAGGGAAATTAGTTAAAACTCTTTTTAAATTATCAAAAGCCCTTTGCATTTCATTCGTCCAGACAAATGCTACATTCTTTCTCAAGAGATTTGTTAACGGATCGGCTATATCCGAAAAATTCCTAACAAACCTTCGGTAGTACCCACTCAAACCAAGGAATCTTCGGACATCCCTCCTACATTTAGGGACTACCATATTTTCAATACTTTCGATATTGGCCTGCTTAGGAGCAACTTTACCATTACCAACCTCATGACCCAAATATACCACCTTCGCCTTTGCGAAATCGCTTTTCTTTAAATTAATTACCAAATTTGCCTTTTTCAACACCTCAAATAGTGCCCTAATACGTTTTAAATGGGTTTCCCAATCATCGCTATAAATAACAATATCATCAATATACACAACACATCCTTCTAAACCATGGACTAAAGTATTCATTAACCTCTGAAAGGTAGCAGCCGCGTTCTTCATACCAAACGGCATAACTTTACATTGAAACGATCCCTGTGGTGTTACAAAAGCAGACAGGGCCCTTGCCCGCTTTGAAAGAGGAACTTGCCAATAACCTTTCAACAAATCGAATTTGCTAATGTATTTGGCCTTCCCCATTCGATCAATACAATCCTCAATTCGAGGTAATGGATAACAATCAGATTTAGATAACTCATTCAACTTACGGTAATCAAAACATAACCTGAAATCACCGTCGGATTTCTTGACCAATACAACAGGTGATGACCAAGGACTTTGACTAGGTTCAATTAGGTCATGTTTTAGCATATAATCCACTTCCTTTGCTACAACCTCATTTTTGAAGGGATTCAACCTGTAAGGAGATTGTTTCACAGGAGTGGCGCTACCTACCTCCACATCATGTTCAAGGACCGAAGTCCTACCCGGTACATCCGAAAATAATTCTTTATAATTAGATACTAAATTTTTCAAAGAGCTTTGTTCTTCCTTACCTAAATGTGAAATTACTCCCGAAAATTTTTCCAAAGACTTTCTATTATCCGACCGCCATTCACATCCATTAAAACAATTATCATCAATACCCTCCCCCTCTGAAAAAGAAAAATGGTTATTGTTCTCAGAATCTACCGTGTTCCCAATAGTTGCCACAGGAATGACTTTTTCCCGTTCCATATAAGCTTTCAACATATTTACATGACACAGTTGAAAAGGTTTCCTTCTTTGAGGTGTCTCCACTAAATAGTTAACTTCACTTACTTTTTTCAAAATTTTCCAAGGACCTGAAAAAGAAGCTTTCAATGGATTCCCTGGGAAGGGTAACAAAACCAATACTTTATCGCCTACCGCAAAGTCGCGTGCCTTGGACCTTCTATCAAAGAAAAACTTCATTCTTTTTTGGCTACATAATAAGTTTTCACCCGCAAATTTCCAAGCCTTGGTTAATTTATCGCCTAGATTAGACACATAATCCAATAAATTAACCTCAGGGACGTCTCCCTCCCAAGACTCACGAACCACATCAAGAGGACCTCGAACACAATGGCCAAACACAAGGCTGAAAGGCGAAAAACCTAAAGACTGACTTGGGACAGAACGAAAAGCGAACAACAAATAAGGTAATTCCTTATCCCATTCAGAACCATTAATCAAACAATATTTCTTTACCATGGATTTCAGGGTCTGATGAAATCTCTCCAGAGCTCCCTGACTTTCTGGATGATATGGAGAAGAGGTCACATGTTTTATATTTAACTCTGCCATTTTATCTCTGAAATACCTGCTAACAAAATTAGAACCACAATCCGATTGAATAATCTTAGGCATCCCAAACCTGGTAAAAAAGTCAATTAGTACATCTACAATTTTAACACTTTTTATTGTACGTAGTGGTATTGCCTCGGGATATCGAGACATCCTATCCATGATTGTCAAAATATACTCATTACCACTACGCGTCTTCGGTAATGGTCCAACCACATCAATAATGACTTCCTTAAAAGGTTCGGAAACTACAGGAATAGGATATAGAGGCGATTTCGGAATCCGCTGATTGGGTTTACCGACCCTCTGGCACACATCCCAACTATTGACAAACTTCTTTACATCTGCCTTCAACTTCGGCCAATAATAATTCCCTAACAATTTGCAAGAAGTTTTATGAATTCCAAAATGGCCGGCCAGACCACTTTCGTGCGCCAATGACATTAACTCCTTCCTGTAACCAAAAGGAACCATTATCTGTTTCACAATTTCATAATCAACATTATCCACCCCCATAGGCCTACTCAACCTATATAAAATATTATTAAATATCTTAAATTTGGGACCAGTCATATCAGACACCTCCCCTGACTCGATAGGGAGTTCCCGAAACTCCTTTTTCTAGGCTTTGATTAGCTTTTCAGTGGTCCAATTTAACTTGTCCGTTAACATTCCAAGATCTACCGCTAGGCTATCACTACGATCTAAACTACTTAAATCTACATCAATTGTTGACTCTGCAGCGTCAACAATTCTAGCACTAGAACGAGTAACTGCTGCTACTTCACTATCAGGGTTTATCAATATCGGACAATTATTATTCTTCATAGCCACATCATTCCCTAACACAACATCAACCTCCTTAACCGGGAATTTATCAACTATGGCCAATTTCAAATCTCCTGCAAAGGAAGGGCAGATTAAATTAAAATTTTCAATAGCATATGACTTTACGGAATCAGGAAAACCAGCCAATAACACAAATTCCCCACTTTTGGGTACAAAATTACAAGGTAATGCCTCCTTAGAATCAAAGACTGAGCTGCACCGGTATCACGCAAAATACGCACTCGTCTTTTCTCGGATGAATTGGCGAAGGAGACACTACCGAAGGATAAATATCTGTCAAAACAACCAGGTAGTCATTGATCAGCGGATGTTGTTGGGGTAGGTTCTCTCTCTCTCTCTTCCACGCCCATCACTGGCCTAACATTAGCATTTGAGATTTTCTAAACGCATAACACATACTCTTTACGTGCCCCTTCTTATTGCAAAAGAAGCAAGTCAATGTTTTCAATTTCTCTGGATTGTATATATTTGGCCTATTGCCTCTGTTAGGAGAAAAATTATTATTAGCATTACCCTGATTATTATTACTTCCCTGATTATTTCTACTGAACACCTTAGCATTATTATTAGGATTAGCATTATTATTCCTACCCGTCTTAACCCAACCAGAATTCACCTTTGTCGTTACTCCCCCTAACTCACTCTTATGAGACAAGCAATATTCGTCACTAGCGATGGCTACCTCCTGAACAGTCTCGAGTTTTAACTCTTCGAGGTGGACCTTCAGCTTATCCGGGACACACCTCTTAAACTCCTCCACCAACATTAACTCCTTCAATTTCTCAAAATCTCCCACCTCCTTGGACTTAAACCAATCGCTAGCATACTGTTCCTTCGCCCTGGCA
>NC_090743.1:107721029-107733529 GCF_036898095.1 Palaemon carinicauda | reverse complement strand
TTTGTAAAAGAAAAGGAAGAAATTTTTCTAGCTATTCCAGAGTTCTACATTTAACAAAAAAACGGATTTTGAGCGAAGCGAAAAATCTATTTTTGGATGAGATGGCCATGTCGTCCTGATGGAAGTTCCTATAGGGTAGCTTCCTAGGGTATATTACAACTATGGCGATATTCCCAGAGAATTTACCTTAAGGTACCCAGAATTCTAACTCCTGGAGCGAATATCCCTAATGAAAGGGATATCGCGACATATCAGAGGACGTATTCTTGACACGCCACATGGCAATCTGCACCCCAAACAGAGATTACGTATCGAGGGGTCAATTGGCAAGAAACGAAAACGGGAAAGAAAAAGGGGGAGCCGCTCCCAAGGCTCCCTATTCTCCAGTTTCGTAAGCGTGCCTGGCGCCAAAGATTGGCGCCATCTGTATTCCTTGTAGCGTACACGAGGTGCTTCCCTTTCATAGAAAGGGAAGGGCGGGTCCATCAGGACGACATGGCCATCTCACCCAAAAATAGATTTTTCGCTTCGCTCAAAATCCGTTTTTTGGGCTCAAGCCATGTCGTCCTGATGGAAGTATACCAGAGCATTACTGAGTCTGTGGATTCTCAGAACGTGCCGTACTCCCCGGAGGTAATTTTTCCACGGTCGACTAGACCTAGAGACCTAAGATGTTACCGTTATACATCTTTTCAACTAACTACAAACCATGTTAGAGATTCCTGCCCCCTACAGGGAAGAGTCTTACTAGACTCTGGAAAAGTCTCGAAGAGTACATATACCTATGTATGAATACCAGGCAAGTTAATATAGTGGTCTCACCCTATATTAAGTAAAGCATAGTTTGTAAAGAACCACTGCGTCAATATGAAATATCGACCAGTTCTCCGCACAATACTTGTATTAGAAAAAGGTTTATATCCGCATAGGAGGAAACTTGTAAAACCGCCACCGTCCCCTTATGGGACGGAGTCCTCCCGTTAAGGGAAAGCATAAACCAATGCAACATAGCTTGCATAAAGGAACAATTCTATTAGAATTATCCCAGATAAAGTACACAGAATGAATGCTCAATTATACCAATAAATTGACACAGGTGAAGGAGACGCAAGGTTCTCAAGAACAAGTTTATTGACAGACAATAAATATACAGGT
This sequence comes from Palaemon carinicauda, assembly GCF_036898095.1. Lineage (NCBI taxonomy): Eukaryota > Metazoa > Arthropoda > Malacostraca > Decapoda > Palaemonidae > Palaemon > Palaemon carinicauda. The sequence continues at coordinate 107,732,374 of NC_090743.1, read as the reverse complement.
TAACAACAATTACATATATACTGTATATAAGAAGAGGATAACCCAAAACTTTAAGCATAAGTATGATAGTAAACAGAACTTGTTTATCTGAAAGAAAAAACATTAATGCCACTTTTAAGATACCGAGGTATCAAAGTCATAAAAGTCTGTATTACAAATCAATCACATTAGCGTTAGAAACGCTCGGCACACATGTCTGCACTTATGCTAGGTTCACCTTTGGAAATGGAACAGTCTACGTGGGCAACTCAGTGCCCTCACTTAGTTTGTAGTACAGTATGTAACTACACACTCACCCTGGAATTAATCGTCCCAATTAAAACCACTGTTCCTCGCAGAGTTAAACAGAAGGGTTAACGACGCGACCCACTGCTACCACAGATCTCTTTAGTTCCTCTACTTGCTTCGCATAGTGGCGAAAGAACACTCTGGAAGACTTCTAGCCAGTGTATGAACGGAGATGTTCAAAATCCATACAATTAAAGAAATTTAAGGATGAGGCAACTTTCCTCGGATCGTGACCTGCGGGTGTACTGTCAGGATCCGCTCTGCGAATAAAATATGTGATTTTCGCTCTGAGTTGATACAGAGATAAATTTGAGCCTGATGTTTCTCCCCTGAATAGTTGACCACCCTTGAAGTCTGAAGTTCTACGAAGATAGACCTTTAGGCATTCTACTGGACATAGAGATGCATCTTCTTTCAGAGGGCAGATTCTCCAGGGACCCCACCTGTTGGTGGGTAACTCATTCTTGGCGAGAAACGTAGGATCCGGAAACAGGTTCAGTTCTCCCCCATTCAGGAACTGAACACGACCTGCCTCTCTCGAGAGGGCTACAATCTCACTAACCCTGGCCCCGGACGCGAGTGCAAATAGGAAAATAACTTTTTGTGTCAAATCCTTTAACGCACACTCCTCATTGCTCAACAGAGAAGCGAAATGAAGAACTTTGTCTAAAGACCATGAAATGGGCTTTGGAGGTGCTGAAGGTCTGAGCCTAGCGCAGGCTTTCGGAACTTTATTAAAGATCTCGTTACCTAGGTCGACCTGGAAGGCATATAGAATGGGTCTTGTCAAAGCAGACTTACACGCCGAAATCGTGTTAGCTGCCAACCCTTGACCATGGAGGTGGATGAAGAAAGATAAGCAGAAGTCTGTCGAGATCTCCTGCGGATTCTTCGCCTTGACAAAGGCCACCCATTTTCTCCAAGATGATTCATATTGCCTTCTAGTAGATTTGCACTTAAATTCCTCTAGGAAGTCTATGCTGGCTTTCGAAATCCCGAAACGCTTTCTCACCGCTAGGGAGAGAAAATCATGAGCTGCAGGGTCCGGGTTTTCTGTAATGAAGCGCAGACAGTCGACTTCTGGACTCCCTGGGTCAGAACTGGATCTGGTAGCGGTACAAACTTCAACCGTAGTTCCAATGCCAGGGGGAACCACACGCTGTTCGGCCACTTGTGGGCCACTATTGCCGCTACCCCCTTGAAGGATCTCAGTTTGTTGAGGACCCTCAACAGAAGGTTGTGAGGAGGGAACAGATAAATCCTGGACCATCTGTTCCAGTCGAGGGACATCGCGTCCACTGCTTCCGCTAAGGGGTCCTCGTACGGGGACACGTACAGGGGCAACTTCTTGTTGTCTTTCGTCGCAAAGAGGTCTATCTGCAGTTCTGGGACTTGATTCAGAATGAAGGAGAATGATCCTGCGTCTAAGGACCATTCCGACTCTATCGGTGTGAACCTGGATAGAGCGTCCGCTGTCACATTGCGGACTCCTTGAAGGTGAACTGCCGACAGGTACCACTTCTTCTTTTCCGCCAATCGGAAGATGGCCAACATCACCTGGTTGAGAGGTGGTGACCTCGATCCTTGTCGATTCAAGCATCTCACAACTACCTCGCTGTCCATCACCAACCTTATGTGGATCGAGTGACGCGGGGAGATTTTCTTTAAGGTAAGGAGCACTGCCATAGCTTCTAGAAAGTTTATGGTCTTGCCTCCCTGACTGCGACCACCCCTGAATCCCCTTCCCCTTGAGGGGCGCCTAGAAGAGCCTCTGGCTGCTCCTCTAGGCTTTGTTCGAAAGGAAGTAGACTGCCCTTCGAACGTTGGGGTGAATGCCGTGGACTGTGTCGACACAGCCTGGGGTACCCACTGGAATGTGGTCGGGGTTTGTGCCACCATCTGGGGCACTGAAGGCAATGGCAATTGCAGTTGCTGTTGCTGTCTAAGAGGCTTGGCTGGCCGAGACGGTAGCCTAGTCCTCATAGTCTTCCTCTTTAGTTGAGGACCCTCATCCGGGGAAGACTTTCTTTTGATAGCCAGGCCCCACTTCTGGAGAAGGTTTCTATTCTCCGAGGCGGCCTTATCAACAACTTCTTTGACCAATTCGGTAGGGAAAAGGTCTTTGCCCCAAATGTTGGAGGAGATTACTTTCCTTGGCTCGTGCCTCACCGTAGCCGAGGTGAACACGAACTCCCTACAAGCTCTCCTCGCCTTGACGAAGCCATAAAGGTCCTTTGTCACTGTGGCCAGATGAGTCTTGGCCACTACCATGAACATTTCATGGACCTTGGGGTCACTTGCCATCGTCTCAAGAGTAGTCTGAAGAGACATTGAGGCAGCCAGTCTTTCTTTTGTCTCGAGCTCTCTCCGCAAAAGAAAGTCAGACAGCTTAGGGAGGTCCTCGCCGAACTGACGTCCGGCAATATCAGCCTCCAACTTCCCAACTGAGAAGGTAAGATGGACGTCCTTCCAGTCTTTGTGGTCCATAGGCAGGGCCAGCGACAAGGGTTTACACTCCTCCAGGGAGGGGCAAGGCTTGCCGGCCTCGACTGCTTTTAGTACAGCCGCAAACCCTTTCTGTAAAAAGGGGAAGGCTCTAGCAGGAGAGGACACAAAGGAAGGGAGCTTCTTACTCAATGCAGCTACCTTTGAGTTTGTGAAGCCCCTCTCTTTCATCGAGGTTGAAAGCAAAGCTTGAGCCTTAGCATGGTCCATCACTATGACCTCCTTCGGCTCTGTCTCCTCCTTTGAAGCTGGTTCCTTCCTCAGCCGGACATAACAGTCCGGATATGACCCCTTGCTGGGCCACCTCCTCTAGGAGAACTGAACCCAACTTATCCGAGATGACGATCTTTCCAGTCGTCATCGGCATGTGCTCAGCATACCTCCATGGGTTAACATCTGAGCACAAGGGAAGGTCTTTCACATTGAGCCTTTTCTGGGGCCCATGTGATACTGCAAGGCTCTGCATCCGCAGTTCCATTGCAGCCGCCTTCTCCTGATTCTCCTTCTGCATTTGTTGGATCATTCCAACAATGGAGGAGAGGGCCTGTCCCAGCTCTACTGGGAGAGCGGACGATGTTGAGGGAATAGGCTCCGGGATCTGAACCGGAGTAGCCGACACCTCGTCGGCCTCTTCCTCTACAATGTCTGGGGCTTGAACTTCATCCTGGCCTCCTGCCAGGAGGTCTTCCTCCAGACGCTCGTCCACATCAGACATCCTGTCATCCAACTGGATGTCTTGCGAAGCGACCGCGACTTCAGCATCCACCTGGATCTGAACTTGGGGGATCTCCTCTTGAGGCTGGGGAATCACTGCATCAGCTGATGCCCTAGGGAAAAGATACGCCCTCATCTTCTAACTTGGAAGATAAGGTCCAGAGGTGTTCTTCTGGAAGCCCCTTACCCAGGTACGAAGCTTCTCCCTTGCTATATCCCTTCATTCCGCCGTCCTAGGGGAATCAAATGCCTCAGTAATCAGGTTAGTGCACACGGTACATACCTGAGGGTCCCAATACTGGAGATCACCCTTGGAGACAGCGCATGCTGCGTGCCTCCTACAAAACTCATGTCCGCAGAGGTTCTTACTGCGGACGTTGCAGAAAACACTTCCGCACTTCGGAGGGTCCTCCTGTAAAGAGAAGAAATTTCCATGAGTATCAAGTGAACTACGTATCACTGGATATGCACAGTTCAGCATAACAATTCAGAAAGGAAAGACACACACTTGTGTTTCCTTCACAACCACTTGTTGCAGCCTTCCAGATAATAAAATCGTATGGTTAATCTCTTCTAGAATAACCAATGAAAAGTTTCCAGAGGAAACAGGTGTAGCTCACACCTAAGCAATGATTTTAAAATCCTGGATAATAGACAAGAAAGAACTCACTTTCTTATCTGTAAGGCAACAGCAAAGGGCTGTGCAAGACAACACAAAAGTGTTAGAACACACAGTGCTGTACCAAAACTTATACTATAGTTTTCTTCTTACAGTATATGTTATACTGAAGAATACCGGTACAGTATAGAAGGTTATGTGCCGGCTGGCACACACCATAACTAGCTTTAAAGTATACTACTTAACAGCTATAAGGCGGCAGAACGCTGGTTCAAATGCATGTGCCGGCCGGCAGTCACTGCCGGCCGTAACTGCCGGCCGGCAACAGCCAATGTCGGCTACACAAGGTAGCACCCGGCTGCCGGCCACTGCTCCTAGCGACCGGCAGACAAGGGCTGACATTAGCCGGCCGGCAAAGGTAAACAACCGATGCCGGCCGGCAGCAAAAGAACCAGAGGACTACGACTGCCCGGCTGCTGGCCTCATAGGCCGGCAGCCGGGTCGGGTACAGCACTAGAAGAAAACAGAATGGATGCCGGGATAAGAGCGTAAACTACCTCCAAGCCCGGCAATCCGAAAGAGTGCATATAAGGAAGGGGAGAATCTAATTCAGGCTTCCTGACCAATGCCGTCTGGCTCTACAGGCAGCCATGGATGAGGGACCAAGGGAGGTCCGGGCAGCACTCAAAGCAGAAGACCCTTGCCGGCCGGCAAGGGACTGAGTCAATTCCACATCCTAACCTATCCTAGGTCCAGATGTAGAATGACGTACAGTACTGTAATGGCTAGGCCATTACGGAGATAGAGGGGGAAGGGACAAAAGAGGGTCCTACCAACCTTGCTTTAGTGAAGGATCACCCGCAGCCAAGAAAACTCATCTTAGCCTAAGGGAGATCCAAGGAGGGAGGCCAGCAATACTTGCCAGCTCCCAAAGAACCAAAGCAAGGAAGGTGTTGCTACTCCCAGGGAAAGGATCTTATCCTCCCCCGAGAACAGCAACAAGGACTAGTCTGCTAGATCACAAAAGAAGGAATCATCTCGTACAGAAACCTTCGGTAGTGACCTAAGGAGGCTAAGCCTCCTATGTCTGTGTCAGGCCAGCGAGGGAGACTCTACCCCAAGCCAGACAAACACAGACTCAGACTAAAAACTCTGTTGTTCTGTCCCTCTCTGAAACCAGACTTACTGGAACAGGAAGGTACAGTAACACCCCAGTATAGTTTTATCGAAAGTTAATTCAGATAAACCACTTAGGGATAAGCCCAAGGCTTAAACAGAGGGAAAGGGATTGCATACCTTCTCCGAAGAAAAGAAAGCAACCGGGGAGTATGAGAAAGTATACTAAGGCTCCATAAGCAACTTAGCCTAGGCACCAAGAGAATCGATTACCTAAATCACCGAAACTCACTCGTATACTATCTTGGAAATATTCAACATAATCCTAAATGTATAAAAAACAGCCTAAGCTTCAATAAAATTTTAATACACTCGGAAAAACCAAAATCATGCAGGAAGTACTAGGACCAAACGACTAGGCTACATGGCCTAGTGTGGGCCAGAGTTGGCGAATACTTCGCCAAAATAATACTAAAGCACGAAAGGAAATTCTATGTAAAGCTAAATAGCTGAAATTTATTAAAGCAAAACAACCAGGAATGTCGCTCTGGCTAACTAAAACTCATACCTAGCGAGCGACAGCGTCCATGACGCCTCCGGTAGGCAACGGCTCTTGTAACAAAGATTAATACTATTAATCACATAAAAATTTACCAAGAGCCTACATTTATACATAAAAGAAATGGTACTCAACTTATCAGAGGCCGACGAAGTTGGAGAAGCCATGAAAAACTGAATAAATCCAAGATTTGCGAGAAACACAGAGTTGTTAAGCTACACAAAAAGGAATACAGATGGCGTCAGGATTGGCGCCAGGCACGCTTACGAAACTGGAGAATAGGGAGCCTTGGGAGCGGCTCCCCCTTTTTCTTTCCCGTTTTCGTTTCTTGCCAATTGACCCCTCGATACGTAATCTCTGTTTGGGGTGCAGATTGCCATGTGGCGTGTCAAGAATACGTCCTCTGATATGTCGCGATATCCCTTTCATTAGGGATATTCGCTCCAGGAGTTAGAATTCTGGGTACCTTAAGGTAAATTCTCTGGGAATATCGCCGTAGTTGTAATATACCCTAGGAAGCTACCCTATAGGAACTTCCATCAGGACGACATGGCTTGAGCCCAAAAATTAAATGTAGAAACCTTGGTGTGGAGTGTAAAGAAATATCTTTATGCTTTTCGTATATTTTTGTTTGTATTGAAAAGTACATTATGTCTTTTGTTTACTTTGGTGGTGGTTGGAACTATGGGCATTTGTTTAATGGTAATTTGTTTTATGGCTATAGGATAATTTGCGACTTTGTTTACTATTGAGCCTGAATAGTTCTTTAAACTGACTGTTTGACAGTTAAATATCCACTCACTGTGCCTTTTGAGTATTTATATTCAGCGGTGCAGATTCCAGTAAGACAGATTCCCAGCGGGGTAGAGTCAGAGACCAACACAGAAAGCAGTCCGGAAAGGAGATTTTCTGAAAATTTTTTACCCTGAAGTTTTCAAGTGTCATGGAGCGATAAACTCCACCTAGGCCGAGCGATAGGAATTCATGTTCGGAGAGGCAACACGAGCAACTGGACTTATCATCTATCCACGAAAGACCAGGATCTAAAGAAACGTAAGTCAGTTGAGGATTGGTTTGTTTCTTAGATATAATTTACGCTTATTATAGTATAAATTATGGTCGCCAACACGTCGAAAAAATTAAAGTAAAGGATTTTATCATTGTAATTACTATTATACTTGTGCCTTTGGTTTATAAACCAGTAGAGTGTCATTTTGAATATGATTGACTACGAACATAATTTATATATATTTTTTCTTATTTAGTAACGAGTGTTCATTTACGAAATTTACGTTTTCACGAAGCTAGCTTGCTGAATTTCATTCCCTTCACGTTAAATTTGTCGATTAATATCTTACGTTAAATTGATTCTTTTCAAGAGGTGTATATTCTTTTTTATTATTATTTTAGGTCCTTTACATATGGTAGATGAGTTACTGCGGAGAGGAAGTGGTGCATACATCCGAAGACAGCTTTTCGGGTGATTTCCTCTCAAGACGAGATACGGCAGTTCAACATTTATAATTTCACTTATTAAACTCAATAGTTTTCTTTGTCTTTGGTTTAAATCCTCACTGTCAATTCATAATTTTTACCATACCATTAGTTACTTTTACATTTTCCTGCACTATTTTTCGATATCCTTTCGCTTTGAAACGCACTTTTCTACAGCTATGCACCACATTTTGCGGGTCAGCATTTAACACTTATCAAATCCTTTATCCTGAATTTTAATTTTACTATTTTTACTGAGATATTCTGTTAAGAATTTCAAGGCTATATTCTGTATCCAAAGAAGAAAAGAAAAAGAGAGAAAACAAACCTCTATCTTTGATCTGAGAAAATTTGACGTTAATGGAAAGGGAAAGGAGCAACTTCAGGGAATCAAGCAGCGACGAGAAGCTGCGGAAGAAAAATTGAGCTCTGAATAAAACATCAAAGATCTTGTGGGTAAGAGAAGAGAAGTGACTAAGAAGAATAAGCAAAGAAACAGACACTGACTTTGACGTCAAAGTAAGGAAGTGTGGTTCAGAAATGCATAATACGAAAAGGGTTCTATGCTTAAGGAATGTAATGATGTCACTAAGGGAGAGAGAGAGAGAGAGAGAGAGAGAGAGAGAGAGAGAGAGAGAGAGAGAGAGAGAGAGAGAGAGAGAGAGAGAGAGATGCTCATTTACATTCTAGATTGGCAGTCTCTTATCTGTGGAACTGTGTCTTTGAACATTATTATCTGAAATTCTGCCAAGGAATTCCAAGAGCTTCTGGGGAGTTCTGTAGAGCTGTTGAGGGAATTCTGTGGATTGCGTGATCTTCCTGGGGAATTTAAAGGAGGTGCAGGGAATTCACAAAGACTTTCAGAAATTCTTAAAACTTCCCGGAAAAATGCAGAGGACGCCTTGTCAAGTAAATGATTCAAGACGGAAGGACTATGTGAAAGTCACGATACTCTCTTTTGAGATGGGATGAAACTGACCTTGGCGATGTAATCATTACAGAGATGTTTGAAGTAATAGACTTTCATTTAACTTTTCCAAAGAAGACACGAAAAAAATCTCGAGTACAATTGTTAATAAAAGTTCCTATTATGAGTTGGTTGGTGTGATAGTGAATGATTATATGATAGTAATTACAATTGTATTTTAATGCATCATTGATAAGTTATAAATTATTTAGACTAACTTAAAAAATCCAAAATAGTTGACATGAGAAATTATTTGCGATATACTTCTTACATCTGGACAATATAAAGAGACGTATATAATCTATTATATTTACGTACTTAGCGGAAAAGATTTGTTTTCCTTAGAATTAAAGATATAAATTAACTGAGAGAGCTTTAAAGCAATGAAGATTGATAAACATTGTCATGTTAATGGTAAAATAAATTATAACTTATGGCTTACAGGTCCTGAAATTTGCTATTAAGTAAGTGAATTTTGTGAAGTGAATGAAAAACTTTCAAATTAAACTATTTAAATCCTCAGACTTTATCTTATAATAATTTACTCCTAATTGAAACCGACTCAGACGTGAATAGTGATACAGTAATTGATAATCTTTACTGGCATGACAGGCTAATTATACAAACTTCTCTCTCTCTCTCTCTCTCTCTCTCTCTCTCTCTCTCTCTCTCTCTCTCTCTCTCTCTCTCTCAAAACTACAAAAGAGTAAGGCGAAAGATAAAGAGAAAGCCTTCGTGGAGTTGAAGGCCACAGGGTACAAAGTGTAGAGATTGAAAAGGATGACCAGAACAGGAAGTTAATAAAAGATCATGGGATGGGAAAGAGATGGAGGAGAGGGAAGGGGAGAAGGATAGGGGAAAGGAGGGGGAGAGGGATACTGAGGAGGGGGGAAAGGGATGGGGGAGAGGGATACTGAGGAGGGGGGAAAGGGATGGGGGAGAGGGATACTGAGGAGGGGGGAAAGGGATGGGGGAGAGGGAGAAGGATAGATGAGAGGGATAGGGGAGAGGAATTAGACATGTGGTCAATGAAACACTTTGCAAGTAATGAGCAATCATGGAAGAGACAGTAACACTTCACCATAATGCCAGATGCCAGTGTCGGAGGGAGGGGTTGAGAGGAGGGGCTGGAGGTGGATGGTGGAGAAAGAAGACAAGAAGGCGGATGAGAGACCGTAAAAGAGATTTAATGGAATGGGTTGGAGGGGCGGGGTTCAAGTAGCATACTTCAGAGGATTTTGTCAGAGTGACCCAAATTGACTACATACTGTACTTGATCCTTCTCATACGCCTAAAATGTATAAACAGGTCCGTATAAGAAAAGAATTTACTTTGGGGCGAATGCAACGGCTAGTACCAAATAGACCCTCAAAACAGACTTACTTTTCTCGTAAGTACCGACTAACATATGAACATCGTACTCTTGAGTACCAATTACAATCTTGAATGACTTACTTTGGTCAAAGTAAAAAAGGTTCTCTAGGGGGCAATAGACTCCAGCCCACCAACCAATCGACCATACATCTCTGGCAGTTTTTAAGCTCTTACACAAATCTTTGGATAATCATTGATTGTTTGGTTTGATTTGAAAATAGATGTAAAAAGGTCCATTACTCGAGGTTTATCCATCTACAGGCAATCAAAATGTTTCCTTTCACAAAACTATTGACGCAAAGCAATATTGAAGTCAAAATATTGAGTAAGAACATTATTCGTCTATGGGACGCTTCAGTTATCTTTGGATATATTCATTTCATTAGATCTTAAATGACACATTTTAAGAAAATATTCTAAGACTTAAAAATCGAATAAATAAAAAACCATATAATAAGGAGAAATGGTGAGATACCATTGAAAGGGAAAGATTAAAAAATAGAAAATATGTTCTTTAAATAAAAGCCATATCAATTATTGACAGACCTCTTAGGACCCTTTCCATCATTGCCAGACATGAAGTCAAATATTATAGTCCTTTATCTGATTAACAAAAATATCCAACAGTTAATCGTCATTTATCTTTCTTTTTCTGAGACCCGTTAATCAATCCCCTCAACCACTGCTACGCCTGCTGTCAAATCCTGCTTAAAACACAAAGAAAAACTCATAAGAATTCAGTACAATTTCGTTTTCATAATCAGCAATATCATTGTATTATTATTTTACCTGAAAAGACTGTACAAGAACTTTGATAAACACTATGAAAGTCTTGGACAATCTATTTACAAGAGGGATTTTAAATTCTTTCATCTACTGATTTGTTTAAAATGCTCTGAAATACTCTACCTCTCCTTTAAATTTCCTGCATCTCCTAAAATCCCTAGAACTGACATGTAATCCCCCTGAATCTCCCTCACGACACTTGGGAACTCCTTGGGACTCCTTAGAAGGAGTGTTTTTATCCCGATTTTTCGACGATAAAGTCTACCTACTCTAAAATGTAAATGACTCTCTCTCTCTCTCTCTCTCTCTCTCTCTCTCTCTCTCTCTCTCTCTCTCTCTCTCTCTCTCTCTAAATTTGACATAATTATAAATATATAAGTAAAATACTCCTTTCTTATTCTTCTTCTTCTTCTTCTCGGTAGCTTTTACTCTGTCTTTTCCCTACAAGATCTTTGATGTTTTATTGAGGGCGCAATTTTGCTCATGTTGCATCTCGTTGCTGCAGGATTGCAAGATGCTGCTTTACTTTCCCCTTAAGTGAAGTCTTCAGGGGAAGAGAAACGGAAGTAATGGCCTGGAAATTCTTGTGCAAAACTTTGAGGAAACTTTTCAATAAAAAGGACGAGGGAAAACCACAAAGTTCAACTTCTCATTTTAAGCCAAATAAAGACTAGATAGCGTGTTGTTCATGTTTCAGGATTACGAACAAGAAAGTACGAGGAGAAAGAAAACGTTAACATATATACACCAATACACACACACACACACACACACACACACACACACACATATATATATATATATATATATATATATATATATATATATATATATATATATATATATATATATATATATAGTAGTACCTTGACATACATGCACCCAACATAAAAGCATTTTAATATACGAGCAAACTGCTGGGC
>NC_090743.1:107701029-107716029 GCF_036898095.1 Palaemon carinicauda | reverse complement strand
GCTTCCTAGGGTATATTACAACTACGGCGATATTCCCAGAGAATTTACCTTAAGGTACCAGAATTCTAACTCCTGGAGCGAGTATCCCTCGTGAAAGGGATATCGCGACATATCAGAGGACGTATTCTAGACACGTCACATGGCAATCTACTACCTGAATAGAGATTCGTCTCGTAGGAGGGAGATTGACGAGATACGAATTCGGGAAAGAAAAAGGGGGGAGCCGCTCCCAAGGCTTCCCAATCCCCCGATTCGTATGCGTGCCTGGCGCCAATCCTGGCGCCATCTGTATTCCTTGTAGCGTACGCGAGGTGCTACAGATACTGTATGTAGGGAGGGGTCCTACAGCCCTTTCTTAGAAAGGCAAGGGCGGGTCCATCAGGACGACATGGCTATCTCACCCAAAAATAGATTTTTCGCTTCGCTCAAAATCCGTTTTTTGGGCTCAAGCCATGTCGTCCTGATGGAAGTGTACCAGAGCATTACTGTATCTGTGGATTCTCAGAACGTGCCGTACTCCCCGGAGATATTTATTCCCGGTCGACTAGACCTAGAGACCTAAGATGTTACCGTTATACATCTTTTCAACTAACTATAAACTATGTTAGAGCTTCCTGCCCCCTACAGGGAAGAGTCCTACTAGACTCTGGAAAGTCTCGAAGAGTACATATATCTATGTATGAATATCAGGCAAGCTAATATAGTGGTCTCGCCCTATATTAAGTAAAGCATAGTTTGTAAAGGACCACTGCGTCAATATGAAATATCGACCAGTTTTCCGCACAATACTTGTATTGGCCAAAGGTTTTATATCCGCATAGGAGGAAAACCAATGCAACATAGCTTGCATAAAGGAACAATTCTATTAGAATTATCCCAGATAAGGTACATAGAATGAATGCTCAATTATACCAATAAATTGACACAGGTGAAGGAGACGCAAGGTTCTCAAGAACAAGCTTATTGACAGACAATAAACAGACAGGTTAACCACAATTATACATATATATATAAGAAGAGGATAACCCAAAACTTTAAGCATAAGTATGATAGTAAACAGGGCTTGTTTGTCTGAAAGAAAAACATTAGATGCCACTTTTAAGATACCGAGGTATCAAAGTCATAAAAGCCTGTATTACAAATCAATGACATTAGCGTTAGAAACGCTCGGCACACATGTCTGCACTTATGCTAGGTTCACCTTCGGAAATGGAACAGTCTGGATGGGCAACACAGTGCCCTCACTTAGTTTGTAGTACAGTATGTAACTACACACTCACCCTGGAATTAATCGTCCCAATTAAGACCACTGTTCCTCGCAGAGTTAAACAGTAGGGTTAACACCGCGACCCACTGCTACCACAGATCTCTTTTAGTTCCTCTACTTGCTTCGCATAGTGGCGAAAGAACACTCTGGAAGACTTCCAGCCAGTGTATGAACGGAGATGTTCAAAATCCATGCAATTAAAGAAATTTAAGAATAAGGCAACTTTCCTCGGATCGTGACCTGCGGGTGTATTGTCAGGATCCGCTCTGCGAATAAAATATGTGATTTTTGCTCTGAGTTGATTCAGAGATAAATTTGAGCCTGATGTTTCTCCCCTGAATAGTTGACCACCCTTGAAGTCTGAAGTTCTATGAAGATAGACCTTTAGGCATTCTACTGGACATAGAGATGCATCTTCTTTCAGAGGGCAGATTCTCCAGGGACCCCACCTGTTGGTGGGTAACTCATTCTTGGCGAGAAACGTAGGATCCGGAAACAGGTTCAGTTCTTCCCCATCCAGGAACTGAACACGACCTGCCTCTCTCGAGAGGCTACAATTTCACTAACCCTGGCCCCGGACGCGAGTGCAAATTAGGAAAATAACTTTTTGTGTCAAATCCTTTAACGCACATTCTTCATTGCTCAACAGAGAAGCGAAATGAAGAACTTGTCTAAAGACCATGAAATGGGCTTTGGAGGTGCTGAAGGTCTGAGCCTAGCACAGGCTTTCGGGACTTTATTAAAGATCTCGTTACCTAGGTCGACCTGGAAGGCATATAGAATGGGTCTTGTCAAAGCAGACTTACACGCTGAAATCGTGTTCGCTGCCAACCCTTGACCATGGAGGTGGGGAAAAAAGATAAGCAGAAGTCTGTCAAGATCTCCTGCGGAATCTTCGCCTTGACAAAAGGCCACCCATTTTCTCCAAGATGACTCATATTGCCTTCTAGTAGATTTGCATTTATATTCCTCAAGGAAGTCTATACTGGCTTTCGAAATCCCGAAACGCTTTCTCACCGCTAGGGAGAGAAAATCATGAACTGCAGGGTCCGGGTTTTCTGTAATGAAGCGCAGACAGTTGACTTCTGGACTCGCTGGGTCAGAACTGGATCTGGTAGTGGTACAAACTTCAGCTACAGTTCCAATGCCAGGAGGAACCACACGCTGTTCGGCCACTTGTGGGCCACTATTGCCGCTACCCTTTGAAGGATCTCAGTTTGTTGAGGACCCTCAACAGAAGGTTGTGAGGAGGGAACAGATAAATCTTGGACCATCTGTTCCAGTCGAGGGACATCGCGTCCACTGCTTCCGCTAAGGGGTCCTCGTACGGGGCACGTACAGGGGCAACTTCTTGTTGTCTTTCGTCGCAAAGAGGTCTATCTGCAGTTCTGGGACTGATTCAGAATGAAGGAGAATGATCCTGCGTCTAAGGACCATTCCGACTCTATCGGTGTGAACCTGGATAGAGCGTCCGCTGTCACATTGCGGACTCCTTGAAGGTGAACTGCCGACAGGTACCACTTCTTCTTTTCCGCCAATCGGAAGACGGCCAACATCACCTGGTTGAGAGGTGGTGACCTCGATCCTTGTCGATTCAAGTATCTTACAACTACCTCGCTGTCTATTACCACTTTCTGTGGAACGAATGACGCGGGGAGACTTTCTTTAAGGTAAGGAGCACTGCCCTAGCTTCTAGAAAGTTTTATGAGAAAGGTCTTGAATAGCCTGGACCAAGTCCCCTGGACTTTTTTCCGATGAGAGTGACCTCCCCATCCCTCCTTTGAGGCGTCTGAGTGAATCGTCACCGACGGGGGAGGTGGCTGAAGAAGAACCTGACTTCTTTAGATGTCTGGCTTGGGACCAAGGCCTGAGAAGAGTACTTAGCCGAAGCGGCTGGTCTTCTCAGATCTCTTCACGCGTTTGATGCATAACTTCTCCAAACTCCGATTGCATCCTTTAGCTGTGCTCTTAGCACTGGGTCTGTCACCGAAGCAAACTGGAGAGAGCGCAGTACTCTCTCCTGCTCGTGTCTTGATATCCTTTCGGAATCTTGAAGTCTCTTGACAGAACCCGCTATCTCCTTCCTTTTCTTCGCTGGGGTGGAGAAACGGTGTGACAAAAGGTCCCAGTGGATCTTAGCCACTGGAACTTTTGAGATGGAGAAAGTCGAGACTTTTTCTGTTGATCTTGAAGCCTAGGTACTCTAGGAACTGGATCACTGACTGGAAGCTTGCAAGCATTCTGTCTCGGATGCTGCCCACACCAACCAGTCGTCCAGGTAGGCTACTACCTGAATTCCCTTTAGGCGAAATTGTTTGAGAGCTACGCTCGCAAGCTTCGTAAAAATCCTTGGGGCTATGTTTAGCCCGAATGGCATGGCTCCGAAGGCGTGTAGTCTTCGCTGTAGCCTGAACCCTAGGTAGGGGGAGAGTCGATGGCTAATTGGAATGTGCCAGTAGGCATCTGACAAGTCTATAGAGACGGAATATGCCCTCTTGGGCAGTAAGGTCCTTATGTGTTGCAGTGTTAGCATTTTGAATTTGCAATTCACTATGAACTTGTTAAGTGGCGACAAGTCCAGAATGACTCTGAGGTTTTCCGAGTCTTTCTTGGGAACACAAAACAGCCTCCCTTAGAAATTGATGGGCTTCACCCTTTTTCTCCAACCGTTCTTGAACGTACTCCTCCATAACGGGGGTGGAGTGTTGGAAAAAACCGAAGGTACGGGGGTGGAGTGCTGTACCAACTCCCGCCCAATCCATTCTTGAGTAGGCTGTGGGCCCAGGGATCGAAGGTCCACCGATCCCGAAATTTCAGAAGTCTCCCTCCTACCGGTATCACCTCACTTGGACTGCCGTCCTGAGGTCTTGCCTTCCTGACCACGACCACCCCTGAATCCCCTTCCCCTTGAGGGGCGTCTAGACGAGCCTCTGGCTGCTCCTCTAGGCTTTGCTCGGAAGGAAGTAGACTGCCCTTCGAACGCTGGGGTGAATGCCGTGGACTGTGTCGACACGGCCTGGGGTACCCACTGAAAGGTGGTCGGGGTTTGTGCCACGATCTGGGGCACTGGGGGCAATGGCAATTGCAGTTGCTGTTGCTGTCTAAGAGGCTTGGCTGGCCGAGACGGTAGCCTAGTCCTCATAGTCTTCCTCTTTGGTTGAGGACCCTCATCCGGGGAAGACTTTCTTTTGATAGCCAGGTCCCACTTCTGGAGAAGGTTTCTATTCTCCAAGGTGGCTTTATCAAAAACTTCTTTGACCAAGTCGGTAGGGAAAAAGGTCTTTTCCCCAAATGTTGGAGGAGATTAGTTTCTTTAGCTCGTGCCTCACTGTAGCCGAGGTAAACACGAACTCCCTACCAGCTCTCCTTGCCTTGACGAAGCCATAAAGGTCCTTCGTCACTGTGGCCAGATGAGGCTTGGCCACTACCATGAACATTTCATGGACCTTGGGGTCACTTGCCATCGTCTCGAGAGTAGTCTGAAGAGACATTGAGGCAGTCAGTCTTTCTTTTGTATCGAGCTCACTTCGCAAAAGAAAGTCAGACAGCTTAGGGGGGTCCTTGCCGAACTGACGTCCGGCAATATCAGCCTCCAACTTTCCACTTAGAACGTAAGATGGACGTCCTTCCAATCTTTGTGGTCCATAGGCAGGGCCAGCGACAAGGGTTTACACTCCTCTAGGGAGGGGCAAGACTTGCCGGCCTCGATTGCTTTTAGTACAGCCAGAAACCCTTTCTGTAAAAAGGGGGAAGGCTCTAGTAGGCGAGGACACAAAGGAAGGGAGCTTCCTATTCAATGCAGCTACCTTTGAGTTAGAGAAGCCCCTCTCTTTCATCGAAGATGAAAGTAGAGCTTGAGCCTTAGCATGGTCATCACTATGACCTCCTTCGGCTCTGCCTCCTCCTTTGAAGCTGGTTCCTTCCTCAGCCGGACATAACAGTCCGGATATGGTGCCTTGCTGGGCCAGAATTCCACCCTCCAGGGGAACTGAGCCCAGCATATCCGAGATGACGATCTTTCCAGTCGTCATCGACATGTGCTCAGCATACCTCCATGGGTTAGCATCCGAGCACAAAGGAAGGTCTTTCACATTGAGCTTTTCTGGGGCCCATGTGATTCTGCAAGGCACTGCATTCGCAGTTCCATTGCAGCCGCCTTCTCCTGATTCTCCTTCTGCATTTGTTGGATCATTCCAACAATAGAAGAGAGGGCCTGTCCCAGCTCTACTGGGAGACCGGCCGATGTAGAGGGACTTGAACTTCATCCTGGGCTTCTGCAAGGAGGTCTTCCTCCTGACACCCGTCCACATCAGATATCCTGTCATTTAGCTGGATGTCTTGCATCGCGACCGCGACTTCAGCATCCACCTGGATCTGAACTTAGGGGATCTCCTCTTGAGGCTGGGGAATCACTGCCTCAGTTGATGCCTTAGGGAAAAGATACGCCCTCATCTTCTCACTTGGAAGATAAGGGCCAGAAGTGTACTTTTGGAAGCCCCTTACCCAGGTACGAAGCTTCTTCCTAGCTATTTAAATGTCTCATTAATCAGGTTAGTGCACACAGTACATACCTGAGGGTCCCAATACCGGAGATCATCCTTGGAGACAGCGTATGCTGCGTGTCTCCTACAAAACTCATGTCCGCAGAGGTTCTTGCTGCTGACATTGCAGAAAGCACTTCCCCACTTCGGAGTGTCCTTCTGTAAAGAGAAGAAATTTCCATGAGTATCAAGTGAACTATGTATCACTGGATATGCATAGTATAGCATAACAATTCATAAATGAAAGACACACACTTGTGTTTCCCTCACAACCCATTGTTGCAGCCTTCCAGATAATAAAATCAAAAAATGGTTTATCTCTACTAGAGTAACCAATGCAAGGTTTCCATAGGAAACAGGTGGAGCTCACACCTAGGCAATGATTTTAAAAATCCTGGATAATAGACGGGGAAGAACTCTGCTTCCTGTCTGAGGGCAACAGCAAAGGGCTGTGTAAGAAAACACAATAGTGTTAGAAGATACAGTGCTGTACCTAAACTTTTACTATAGTTTTCTTCTTACTGTATATGCTATACAGAAGAATACTAGTACAGTATAGGAGGATGTGAGCCGGCCTGCCTTTGCCGGCCGGCACACACCACAATTAGCTTTAAAGTATACTACTTAACAGCTATAGGGCGGCAGCCCTCTGGTTCAAATGCCTGTGCCGGCGGCAGCAGCTGCCGGCCAGCAACAGCCAGTGTTGGCCGGCAATGATTGCCGGCCAGCAACTACACAAGGTAGTACCCAGCTGCCGGCCACACTCTTGGTGACCGGCAGACAAGGACTGACATAAGCCGGCCGGCAAAGGTACAAGACCGATGCCAGCCGGCAGCAAAAGAACCAGAAGACTACCCCTGCCCGGCTGCCGGCCTCATAGGGCGGCTGCCGGGACAGGTACAGCACTAGAAGAAAATAGAATGGATGCCGGGATAAGAGTGTACACAACCCCCCCAGCCCGGCAACCGAAAGAGTGCATATAAGGAAGGGGAGAAACTTAATTCAGGCTTCCTTGACCAATGCCGTCCGGCTCTGCTGGCAGGCATGGATGAGGGACCAAGAGAGGTCCGGGCAGCACTCGAAAACATAAGACCCTTGCCGTCCAGCGTCTCTGCCGGCCGGCAATGGGCTTAGTCAATCCAAATCCCAACCTATACTAGGTCCAGAAGTAGAATGACATATGGTACAGTAATACCCCTGCCGGCCAGCTCTGCCGGCCGGCAAGGTACAGTACAGTAATGGCTAGGCCATTACGGAGATAGAGGGGGAAGGGACAAGAGGGTCCTGCCAACCTTGCTTTAGTGACAGATCACCCGTAGCCAAGAACTCTGTCTTAGCCTAAGGGAGATCTAAGGGAAAGGGCCAGCGCAGTAGTATAATACCTGCCAGCTTCCAGAGCACCAAAGCAAGGAAGGCGTTGCAACTCCCAAGGGAAGATTTATCCTCCCCGAGAACAGCAACAGGACTTAGTCTGGTCGATCACACAAGAAGGAATCATAACTACAGAAACCTTCGACAGTGACCTAAGGGAGCTCAGCTCCCTTTGTAAGTGTTAGGTCAGCGAGGGAGACTCTGCCCCAAGCCAAACAACACGGACTCAGACTAAAAACTCTGTTGTTCTGACCCTCTTTGAACCAGACTCTGCTGGAACAGGAAGGTACAGTAACACCCTAGTATAGTTTTATCGAAAATAAATTCGGAAAAAAACCACTTAGGGATAAGCCCAAGGCTTAAACAGAGGGAAAGGGATTGCATACCTTCTCCGAAGAAAAGAAAGCAACCGGGGAGTATGATAAAGTATACTAAGGCTCCATAAGCAATTAGCCTAGGCACCAAGAGAATCGATTACCTAATTCACCGAAACTCTCACGTATACAATCTTGGAAATATTCCACACAGCCTAACATGTATAAAATATAGCCTAAAGCTTCAATAAAATTTTAATTACACTCGGAAAAAACCATAATCATGCATTAAGTACTAGGACCAAACGACTAGGCTACATGGCCTAGCGTAGGCCAGAATGGCGAATACTTCGCCAAATAATACTAAGCACGAAAGGAAATCCTATGTAAAGCTAAATAGCTAAATTTTATTAAGCAAAACAACCAGGAATGTCACTCTGACTAACTAATTTATACCTAGCGAGTGACAGTGTCCAGGACACCTCTGGTAGGCTACGGCTCTTGTATCAAAGATTAATCCTATTAATCACTCAAAATTTTACCAAGAGCCTACATTTATACATAACAGACACTATACTCAACTTATCCGAGGTCAACGAAGACGAAGAAGCCATGAAAAGCTGAATAAATCCAAGATTTGCGAGAAAAACAGGAAAAAACACCGAGTTGTTAAGCTACGCAAAAAGGAATACAGATGGCGCCAGGATTGGCGCCAGGCACGCATACGAATCGGGGGATTGGGAAGCCTTGGGAGCGGCTCCCCCCTTTTTCTTTCCCGAATTCGTATCTCGTCAATCTCCCTCCTACGAGACGAATCTCTATTCAGGTAGTAGATTGCCATGTGACGTGTCTAGAATACGTCCTCTGATATGTCGCGATATCCCTTTCACGAGGGATACTCGCTCCAGGAGTTAGAATTCTGGTACCTTAAGGTAAATTCTCTGGGAATATCGCCGTAGTTGTAATATACCCTAGGAAGCTACCCTATAGGAACTTCCATCAGGACGACATGGCTTGAGCCCAAAAATATATATATATATACATATATATATATATATATATATATATATATATATATATATACATATATATATATATATATATATATATATATATATATATATATATACATATATATATACATATATATATATATATAATATATATATATATATATATATATATATATATATATATATATATATATATATATATATATATGTATGTATGTATATTTAATAAAAGTTAGTTTTCACATAAAATATATACGTTTTGCAATAAGCTGGAATTTAAGTGTCTTTGCAAACCACTAAGAGAAAAATCTTATCGTATGTAAGGATATTTAACAAATCAGTAACCTCAACAAAATTAAATAAAACAAACCGAATCAAGGGTGTTTTTCTTACAATAAAATAATCGAATTCGAAGCAAAGAGCAAAGGAAAAAACATCAATAAAATAACCGATTAAATAAAAAGACCCCTAAAGTCATCTTCTACAAACATAAAGGTCATATTAGACACATTTCTTTCAAAGAAGACAAAACAAGGTCATAAGGATATTATTATCTTATTGCTAATCAATTCTTTTCTATCATAACCTTTGAATGTTTTTCCTCACGAAAGATTGGAAGATCTCAAAAGAGATGTGAAGCACCTCCCGAAAGAGGATAATTTGAGATAATGGTTGCTAAGATGAGAAAATCATGGGACAGTCAACCACCAAATTAACCACCATCCCCATCTCCCTCATGGCCCCTCCCACCTTTCCCTACCCAATATGACCCTGATGGTCTTAAAGGGTAAATTAAGACGCAAGCAACGTTCTGAGCAAAGTAGAGGCAGAAAATAATAAAATTTTTAACCTTTTATATAAAGTATTGTAGAAACTTTTCGTGTTTTTCTAATAAATAAATAAATGCTTTCAATTCTTCAATAATTTGTCAAATAATAATAATAATCTTTATGTTATGAATAAGATTAATATCAGTTCTATAATTTTGTATTACCCTTAGGTTAACCAATAATTTTCTCTGAGAAAATCAACTCGACAGGGAAAGTTCAAAACCAATTTTATTTCAATGCAAACGTTAAACTTTTGATCTTGCATAGTCGGCGAGAGTTTTTTATAATTTATTATGCACGCAAACATTATATATTTACGTGCATACACTAACACACATATACTGTATATATATATATATATATATATATATATATATATATATATATATATATATATATATATATATATATATATATATATATATATATATATATATATCATCATCGCAGGATGCCAGAAAACTCCAAATCAATCAATCAATCATCATCACCATGTCCTTTCCCACACCCCCCATTCATCGGATCGAACTCACTGGTCCTAAGAAGAAATAAAAGTTTTCCTAACTTAATAAATATTAAATCATAAAAAAATAAAAAGGACTTCAAACAGCTATCCTTATGCTGTGCCCCAAAGAGCTTTCAAGGGAAAAGGATTTAACCTTTTCAAACACTATCATCTTGGACTGCTTCAAAAAAAAAGAAAAAAAAAAAAAAAAAAAAAAAAAAAAAAAAAAAAAAAAACAATTCTAGCCATGTAACCTGAAAATCTTTAATAACTTGAAAATACTGAAGTTGTTTCTCTTCATTCAGAAGTAAAATCTCAAAGTTTTTTTTTTTTTTTCATCATTTGCAAGAAATCCTTCTTGATTGACTCAAACTCTTCTAACCATATCACCTAGAACTATTAACACTTTTCTAATTCTGGATAGAAACGATTCTTTCGCTCCCACGATCCATAAGCTTCCTGTTTCCATAGAGATCGCCAAAGTGTCTGGGCAGGATGATACAAACAGAAAATATTATCAGTAATTTACTGACGAAAGGGATCTATATATATATCTATATCTTATTCATATATCCTATGCTACTTCATCTATCAATATCATTCCCTAGTTTAGTAAATTCTAAACGCTAACAACCTCTCCAACCCTTTAACCTATTTCACATTTGCTTTAACCATTAAATGTGAAAGGGTTAATAATCTAGAGGAATAATTTAGAGGAAAAGATCGCATTCCAGAAGGACAATTTGTCTTTCTATTTATCTCCAGGATATAAATTTGTGTTGTAATTAAGATTTATAACATAGAAGCAATGAATGTCTCCGACACTAATCACAAAATGTAGCCATACTCCAAAAGATCCCGCCACGCCAGTTAAATTTTCATTGCGTTGAACAATCAAGCGATTAATGTAATATAAAGTAAGTATAAATTTCTTTTAAATGCAAACAATTCTTAAAAAATTATTCCAGGTCCTTGCTACTTTCATTTCTTGCTTCTATAAATGAAAACGATGTAAAAAAGAAGACGAAAATAGTAAAAGGTCTCTTCTAAACGAAATCCAAAGAAAAAAGTACTGAAAATTTCATTTGTATATCTGCACAGAAATATAAAGCTTTGTCACACAGTGTAGATATTCTGTCTAGCTATTTTTCTTTGTACATTAAAAGATGGATTTAGAGATATTTGTCATGGATTCCATAGCTATCTTTTTTCTTAAGAGATTTGACAATATATTCATGGGTCTTTATAAAGATTGGGAGAAGTTAAAATAACGGACAGGATAAAGAAGACGTTTTAGAACATCTCTGAAATTTTTAAGCAAGCATAAATGTTATTAGAGTATTTGAAGGAAGCTAATGATGGTTCTTTTGTAATTACTTAAGATCGATGATCACCAGAAAACGTTCTTTTAAAGAATCTTTAAAATGAAATTATCCCAGAAAAGGAAAATTTCGGTTTTATTCGCCGTCCTCCTTAATGGTGCTAGTCTCTCTCTCTCTCTCTCTCTCTCTCTCTCTCTCTCTCTCTCTCTCTCTCTCTCTCTCAGCGGGATGAGTAAGGGAAGGAAATGTGGGATGGGATATTCCAGCCTCCAGAGGATTTTTGTGAGACCAGATTCTGTGGGTTCCAGGTGTTAAGTGAGATGGCGGGAAATGGTGAGAAACTGCGAGAAATGGCGAGATACTAAAGCTCCCATTTATCACGAGAAATTTAATGTTCATGGCTTATATCGACGAGCTCCTTTCAGGGAACACTTTTAGAGAGGGATGCAGTTTTGGGAAGTCTCACATTTTAACTTTTTTTATTCATTTTACACCATATTAAACTTTACCTTTGCTGTGAATGTTAATAAAAATTGTTTTCAAGACACCAAATATATAATTTCATTACCTTACGACTCCTAATTATGATAGAGAGTGGAAAAAAAGGAACCGTTTTCGCCATATACAATTAAAACACTTTTTATTTGACACCAACGATTGCGAAGAGAGCCGCTTCCACCTCTAAGAAAAAGAAGAAAATCTAGTTAAGTTCCACAAGAAGAAACAAGAAGCGATGAAGACAGATTCTCCAAAGATTTCTTTGAGAGTTTTGGAGGAGTCTTTAGCAGTGACCAAGACCCCAAGGGAACGCTGTGTACCTGGTTCTTTCACAAAGACTTCGATTCAGGATATATAACTTTCAACGGCCTTAAAGAAACCATCACCTATTTTAAACAGCTGCAGAATAAGTTAACATGAAAGATTTATACGAAACATCTGGAAAATATAATCGAAATTTAGTAAAATATGCAAAAACGTAGCCTATTTGCAGTATATATATGTATATATATATATATATATATATATATATATATATATATATATATATATATATATATATATATATATACACATACATACATACATACATACACACACACACACACACACATATATATATATATATATATATATATATATATATATATATATTATATATGTATATATATATATATACACATACATACATACATACATACATACACACACACACATTATTATTATTATTATTATTACTATCCAAGCTACAACCCTAGTTGGAAAAGCAAGATGCTATAAGCCCAGGGGCTCCAACAGGGAAAAATAGCCCAGTGAGGAAAGGAAATAAGGAAATAAATAAATGAAGAGAACAAATTAACAATAAATCATTCTAAAAACAATAACAACGTCAAAACAGACATGTCACATATAAACTATTAACAACATCAAAAACAAATATGTCATAAATAAACTATAAAATACTCATGTCCGCCTGGTCAACAAAAAAGCATTTGCTCCAACTTTGAACTTTTGAAGTTCTACTGATTCAACCACCCGATTAGGAAGATCATTCCACATTTTGGTAACAGCTGGAATAAAACTTCTAGAGTACTGCGTAGTATTGAGCCTCGTGATGGAGAAGGCCTGGCTATTAGAATTAACTGCCTGCCTAGTATTACGAACAGGATAGAATTGTCCAGGAAGATCTGAATGTAAAGGATGGTCAGAGTTATGAAAAATCTTATGCAACATGCATAATGAACTAATTGAACGACGGTGCCAGAGATTAATATCTAGATCCGGAATAAGAAATTTAATAGACCGTAAGTTTCTGTCCAACAAATTAAGATGAGAATCAGTAGCTGAAGACCAGACAGGAGAACAATACTCAAAACAAGGTAGAATGAAAGAATTAAAACACTTCTTCAGAATAGATTGATCACCGAAAATCTTGAAAGACTTTCTCAATAAGCCTATTTTTTGTGCAATTGAAGAAGACACAGACCTTATATGTTTCTCAAAAGTAAATTTACTGTCGAGAATCACACCTAAAATTTTGAAAGAGTCATACACATTTAGAGAAACATTATCAATACTGAGATCCGGATGTTGAGGAACCACCGTCCTTGACCTACTTACAATCATACTTTGAGTTTTGTTAGGATTCAACTTCATACCCCATAATTTGCACCATGCACTAATTCTAGCTAAATCTCTATTAAGGGATTCACCAACCCTAGATCTACATTCAGGGGATGGAATTGATGCAAAGAGAGTAGCATCATCTGCATATGCAACAAGCTTGTTTTCTAGGCCAAACCACATGTCATGTGTATATAGTATGAAAAGTAATGGGCCAAGAACACTACCCTGTGGAACACCGGATATCACATTCCTATAATCACTATGGTGCCCATCAACAACAACTCTTTGAGATCTATTACTTAAAAAATCAATAATAATGCTAAGAAACGACCCACCCACTCCCAACTGTTTCAGTTTGAAAACAAGGGCCTCATGATTAACACGGTCAAAGGCAGCACTAAAATCAAGGCCAATCATACGAACTTCCCGACCACAATCAAGGGATTTCTGTACAGCATTGGAGATTGTAAGAAGGGGATCACATGCTCCAAGGCCTTTACGAAAACCAAATTGCAAACTAGGGAGTAGATGATTACCTTCAGCAAACCTATTAAGACGTTTTGCCAGAAGACGTTCAAAAACTTTAGATAATATGGGAGTTATGGAAATTGGGCGGTAATCAGTGGGACTTGAGCTACCACAAACACATTTACATAGAGGAGTAACATTACCAATTCTCCAACTAGTGCTAAAAGCTCCTCTTCTTGCTAACTTGCGCAAAATAACAGATAACTTTGGAGCTAAGAAATCTGCTGTCTTTATAAAAAACAAAGGAAAAATACCATTTGGGTCTACACCTCCATAAGCATCAAGGTCCATCAACAGAGCTTTAATCTCACGAGATCGAAAAGCTAAACTAGTTAGTTTAGCCTCAGGAAAACAGGAATGAGGAAGTTCAAGTTTTTCATTACTCTGTTTACTGTCAAAAACATCAGCCAAAAGGGTTGCCTTTTCCTTTGGACAGTGAGTGACTGAGCCATCTGGTTTAAGTAAAGGAGGAACTGTTGCATCTACACCAAAAAGTGCAGATTTAAGGGTAGACCACCATTTATGTTCCTGAGTTGTACTGTATACTTATGTGTATATTTTATATTTCCATAGTCTATTCCCTGTTTGGTACCATCAAGACTTCAGAAGTGAAGGTGTCAGCCCCTCATCCCTATTCATGGTCGCTGTTATGAGAGAAATAACTACTCTGTCGATGAAGTGAGTATCGAGAAAAGTTGTCACACATGTAAACTCATTTGAACAATGCACGAATGGGTGAGCTTCCGAGACTTAGTCTTTGAAGACGCTGACGAGAATCCTGCCGAGTAATTATTCCTGCAGATTCTTGATGCATGGGACTGTTCCTCTTCATTGATTTAATGACCCATCCCAGGTCTGACTGAGATAGAATTGGAACTCCTACTTCACGCTTTATAGTCTCTCAGCCATGTAGGTCTGGGTCTTCTCTTCTAGTGCCTTGGTGAACTTTTTCTGCATTTGATAATGCCTATTGGAGGTAACAAATGAAGATATAAGGAAGGATATCTAAAGGTTGGATATTGAAAAGATTTGACGAATTAGGAGCCAAATGTCGCATATGGTGGTGATAGTGAGATTGGTATTTGTAGGAAAGATTTCTCCTAAATTATATAATTAATAAGTTTGATCTAGACAACATTTCTTAGTATAATCACATACAGTATGTGAAATCATTTGATTATGACA
>NC_090743.1:107683529-107696029 GCF_036898095.1 Palaemon carinicauda | reverse complement strand
ATATATATATATATATATACTGTATATATACAGTATATATATATATGTATATATAATTTATATGGATACTAGTGTACACAACCCTTAAAAATTACAGCTAAATATTTAGATAGATATATTTGCACACCCACACACATTCAACCCATCTCCTTTCCAAACTACTACACAGCAGTTTTGACAATTCGTGGGAGATTGTTTTCCGAGTGTACTTATTGGGGTACCCACTCTCACCATAGTATAACTAGCCCCTCTCCCCTCTACCTGAGGGACGGAGAGAGACTGGGTAGTGATACGTCTGGCAATGAAGGCTAGTGTGACAGGAAGGAATTATACAGTGTGCATAGACAGTATCAGGCCACAGCTTCTTCCACGAAGAGGTCAAGGTGCACCTCGAAACCGACCGCTAAGCTTTATTGATGAGTCTGCAGTATATCACATCATCGAAATGCTCCTGGCAAAATTTACGTAGGGTGAGGTTTGTGCTATCAGTGATTTCGGAACATCTCTTGACGATATATTTTTTATAGAGCTTCCTAAAGTTTGAAATCACTAGCTGGTCCATGGGCTGGAGGAGAGGGGTGGTGTTTGGCAGAAGATAAAATACCTTGATGAATGAAAAATCAACTTCGATACCTTCCTCGATACAAGGAGGGTGATTGATGGATCTGAGGTTTTCTGGCATACTGACATTTATGGATATTGTCGCCGATACCGTTTATTGTAAATAAGAAATAAATGAATATTCAATTAAAACCATAAAAGTATAGATGTCATTTTAAAAGTTAACTATCTTCCAGAAGACTTGCTTCTGAAATAAGGCTAAAAATACCACTAACATGGTAGGACACATCATGTCCAAGAATCGTGGCAAGGATGAACCTACTATCCTCACCTGGAACCTCAAACAGGTATCTATTTCTCTCTTTACTATATGTTGGGCATTCGGTTAACAATCCCCTCACTGTCAATGGTACCAAACAGTCGTTGCAATATGGTTGATGTTGGCCAGCCTGCAAAAACTCATGTGCCATCTGAGTGTGACCAATGCAGACACGACAAAGAGTAGTCTCCCACTTTCTTGGTATCCAATTACACCTCCAAGGGGATATAACATTACTTATTTCTCTCATCTTATTTTCAAATGAACAATCCCAATGCTGTTGCCAGTTAAATATAAATAGAATTCTTAATTGTAAGTAAAATTTCACTACTGGGAATGAGATACTTTCTTGGTAGCAACTCTGATGCATCACTCTTTGCCAGTGAATCTGCCTTCTCATTTCCGGACACACCTATGTGTACCGGAACCCAACAAAATCTAACTGTTATAACTTTCATACTAATAATTAAAAGCCACTCTAAAATTTTAAAAATAAAGGATTATTGGAATTAAAAACTTCTAAAGCTTGTAGGACACTTTTTGCATCACTAAAAATGGTAAAATTGCCCTCAACTTGTAACACTATTTTCTCAATAGTGGTTAGTATGCCATATAGTTTGGAATAAATATAGAGGATGCTAGAGGAAGTGCACCTCTACAATTAAAAACACTGCTATATAATCCAAATCCAATGCCAGCATCAGATTTGGAGCCATCAGCATATATATAAAAGTTTTTTTCCCTGTGTTCTTTAACATGTTACGTAAAGAGAAACCTGGCTTCGTAGTAGGTCATGTTCTTTTTTATACCAATAAAATATTTACAAAAAGATATATCTGGTAATTTCCATGGAGGGGTTGATGATATCCTACATGGAAGCACTTTATTTCTACCTATATCTAAACTGTCCACTAATGTTTTTACCCGGAAGCCATAAGGTTGAGGAGATTTTGGGTGCAATTCAAAATATCTAGAATGCCCTACAAGGTTTGCAGTGTGACAGGCTAAAGAATTAGGAAGTCTTTACAACCTAACCCAATACCGAACAAGAGAAGACTTCCGGCAAAGGTCTAATGGCAATTCTCCAATGTCAACAAGGTGGCTTGGGATTGGCGGTGTTCTAAAGGCTCCTAAGGACAATCTGATACCAGAATGGAGTATAGAATCTAAAACTTTTAACGGCTTGGGGTAGCTGAGGAGTATATTTCACACCCATAACTAATTTTTGAAAAAATTAAAGCCTTGTATAATTTTAAAAGTTTTACGGTCTGCCCCCATGATGTATGGGACAAAACATTAAAAAGATTCAGAGCCTCAAGACATTACTTTTAAGGCTTTCGAGTGAAGAACCCATGTAAGCCTACAATCAAAGATCAACCCTAGAAATCTAGCTTCACTTACACATGGGATACGTTGACCTTTGATGTACATATCCGGATCTGGATATACTCCCCGAAAACGACAGAAATAGACAACAACAGTTTTACTTGTCGGAAACTTAAATCTATTCATATCAGCCCATTTAATTAACTTGTCGATTGAGAGTTGTAATTTTCTCTCAACCATTGCCATTCTATCTCCAGCAAATGATATAGAGAGAGATCATCTATAAATTGTGTTGAGAGAATATCTTTAGGAATGACTGAGGATATCCCATTCATGGCTAGTGCAAATAGGGTTACACTGAGTACACTCACTACCTTGAGGAACTCCCTCTTCCCGACATTTCCTCTCAAACAAAATTTTACCTACTCTAACTTGGAAAAATCTATGTGAAATAAATGCTTGAATGAACAATGATAGCTCTCCTCTCAGTACAAGATTATGAATGGTTTTAAGTATACCATATCCCCATGTGCCTTTTCGAGGTTAAAAACACATCTGTCGTTAAATGCATTTTCCTAAATCCACACTGGATAGGTGATGAAATACCTTTCTTCTCCAGGTACCACACCAGTCTTGCATTGATAATTTTTTCCATGATCTTACATAAACAACATGTCAATGCAATAGGTCGGTAGTTTGCTGCTAAGAACTTATCCTTACCGGGTTTTAGAAATGCTAAAATAATGGCTAGTTCGCAAATACTTGGATAACTATGATTATACCATATTCTGTAAATAATACTTAAAATAAATAACTTTGAATTAACAGGTACATGTTTAATCATTGCATATGGAATTCCATCGGGTCCAGGGGCTGTACCATTACAAGTAGCAAGTGTGGAATCAAATTCTCTTTTGTAAAAGGAGAATTGTATGACTCCTCCTTTCCTGTTGCAAAATTTTTAATTTTTTTTTTTCAATGTTCCTAAAGTGTTAACCAGGGGATGCTACACATTTGCCTGATACATTTGAGAAATGATCAGCCAGGGCATTGCTAACCTCAGTTGCTCCGGTCACATAATGACAATTCATCATCAACACTGGTGGTGGGTTGAAAGTTGAGTTTGCCTGCTATCTTTTTAGCTTTCCTCCACACAGTAGATGGTGGTAGCTTCTTTCATGGCACGACGGAACTGTGCTCTACATTTCTTGTATATAATTATATACTCCTCAGTACAGCGTCTGCACAATCATGTTATAGATCTTCTCATGGTTCTGTGCAGGGCAGTTAGTTCTGAATAACCCTGTTGTTTTGGGAATTAAATTGACTCCTGCTGTATGGCGAGTTCCATTCAGTAAGTCTATGGCATCATCAAGACTTCCAAACTGTTCTGCAACCCCTGCAATTTCGCTTAGCTCACGAAATTTATCCCAGTCCGCCTTGTCAAGATTCCACCGTGGCGATCTCTGTAAAGGTGGACCATAGTTGGTGTTTATAATGACTGGTGCATGATCACTAGTATGCCAATCATCTAATGTCCTCGAGAAAGCAGTTAGAGCTTACGATTGATAGGTCAATGGATGACAAGGTACCTGTCTGGACATGAAAGTGTGGGGGCTTTTCTGAATTAAGGAGTTTGACATCCTCATTTCTACAATTGATGATATGATATTGCCCCTCGTTTTGATCGATTGATTTAAAGTTTTCTGGCATCCTGAATCTTGCCCCTCGTGTTTGCTAAAACATCACCCCATAAAGGATGTCTACCATTCAAACCTGCAAGTAAAAGTAAAGATTAGGGGAGTTGTTGAATCACCTCTACTAAGTTATACAAAAGGATATCCTTTGGAGGCAAGTACAGAGAGCAAATTGTATATTTTCTCCCTATATCAATATGTACTACCACTGCCTGCAGAGCTGTACGAATAGACAAAGTTATTTGGGGACCATCTCGATGAACGTATATGAGATTTCCGCCATGGGTCCCTACTCGGTGATCATATGGTGTCTTATAACTAATATATTTGCAAGGACAAGGAGTATTATTATCAAGTTTGCTCTCCTGTACACATATAATAATGGGGGTATGCTCATGAATGAGGAGATTAAGATCTTCATATTTGGCCCTTAAAACCTGACATTTCCATTGCATAATGGAGGAAGAAACTATGGTTTGTATTTTGGTAGACCCCCTTAGATAAAGTTTTTGATCTAACCCTATTTCCAGGTGGCTTTATTAATGAGAGTTTTGATAGATTGGGTTTTGCATTTGTGATTTCCTTTTTGTCCTTTAGATCTAATTGTTGAGGGGGATGGTGAACCACAACTTGAATTTCTGATTTATTTAAATTGTCTTCCAGTTGATCAGAAACATCAACAGACAAAACATCCCATTTATTTGATGCCATAACTTTAATATTTCTTATGGAAGGGGGCAAGAGATGGAGGTATCTCTCTTTTCTGATAAATTAGTTGATTTATGATTCAAGTTGCAGGTTAAACACCTGGCCTCAAGTGTACAGTCTCCAGGATAATATTTGGAGCAAATACCACACATTTTTTAATTTTTGCAAACTTTAGATGGGTGACCAAATTTAAAACAATTAAATAATTCTGCTTAAAATGACGAACTTTAATCCTTTCATTTTCAATAACAATAAAAAAAGGTACATCAGCATCCTGGAAAGTAAGTATAATCATTGATGTTCTGATGTCCAGGAATCTTATGCACTTTCCATACATTTAGTGGACACTTGAAAAGTATCTCCTCTGTAAATTCGTGCAGGTCTTTATCAAAGAATACTCCCCTTCCATAACTAAAATTTAGATGAGGTTTGATTTCTAATTTAATTTCATCAGTGCTTGTCTGAAAGTTAGATAGTATTGCAGACTGTGTCGAAGATTTGTCAACTATTTTTCCCAAAACAAGCTATATCACCAGGTGCAATGGTTCCTACTCTTTTTCTGAATCAATTCACATATTCTAAAATAATTCCCTATTACCCCTTTAGGTTCATCTACAGGCCACATTGGTGGTTTTGGCTTTCTCTGTGAAGGCATGGGTGAATTTACTTCTTTTTTTTAAATCAATCAGCAGGTTTGTATACATCCAATTCCTTTGGGACCTTATCACAAAGTGCTCCCATAAAGTTCAAGTTGTTAATTTTAATGTTACTTATATTACAAACAGCACCAAATGCTTCGTCCTGACTATCAAAAGATACCCTTGAGTCCCATTTTTCATTTCTGAGTCTCATCCTTATTTCCTTCATCAATCCATAGCACTCAAAAGCTTTATATATATCATCATAATTTGTAGAATGGAATTTGGGCAACATGGAGGACTCTCAGTTTCCTTGTGTTACCCAAATTAATAGATTTTTAACATCAGTAGAGTGGTCTTTTCTAGTTCCAAGGCCGCCAACAAAATTTTCTTTAATTAAACTATCAGATGTTGTCAACAGTGTGGGAGAAAATCAGCGTATCCAGGGGATGGGTGTTCGTTATTTGAAAAGTCCATAAAGCAGGGGTCGAGATAGGTTTGTTGATTGTTAAGGTTTACCTGCTCTAGAATATTGAGGTATCATTCGTCAGATAGGAAATATGCATTCTCCACTATCGGCATAATGAGAGTATACTTCCCAGATGGTCCACTCCATACCCTACCAGAGGGATAGCACCAAAACATATATAGAGGCACAGGTGTAAGCTGAACCCGTCTGTTAGGACTGACACAAAGAACCTATGGAATCATCCTCCCATATCTGTAATGATGGGCTTTGGGCCAGAAGCCGAGAATCCTACCGCAAGCATTGGATCCCCTTGGAATCCGAAAACCCAACCCTTGAAAACAGTTCCGCCAAAAAGGTCCAAACCATCTTCAGGATGGCTGAGATCATCCAACAATTTCACATATAGCTTTGAATGCGAATACCCCCCGACCGTGATACCTACTCCCAGCAAAACAGATGTAGAAACATCCACACCAGTGGCAATAACGGATGTAATTTAGAAACATCAACGCCATTAAAAAAAAGTAGATAAATACATACATACACACACACACACACACATATATGTATATATATATATATATATATATATATATAATATATATATATACATATATATATATATATATATATATATATATATATATATATATATATATATATATATATATATATTACAGGAATTTTTTTTCAGAGTTTGGAAAA
Organism: Palaemon carinicauda; assembly: GCF_036898095.1. Taxonomy (NCBI): domain Eukaryota; kingdom Metazoa; phylum Arthropoda; class Malacostraca; order Decapoda; family Palaemonidae; genus Palaemon; species Palaemon carinicauda. Next base: position 107,689,606 of record NC_090743.1, on the reverse strand, counting down.
CAATACAAAATAAAGTTTATAAAATGAGGAGAAGGTCGAAGTAGTAGTATTCAGAGTAAGAAAAAGATGAGAGAGAGAAATTTAGATTTGAACTGGGGGAGCAATTTCCCGATGTTCGACAACCCTCTTGCCCATCACCAAGTTTCAGCACGGGAATGATATGCCATGCTGAAGCTCAATGGCTTCATGAAGGCATTCTCTCATTAGGAGGGCCAGGAGGGTGAGCAGGGGCATTGTCTAACACCAGAAGGAATTACGGGGGGAGGTACTTCTGTTCCAAATATTTTTTCACAGTCGAGCCGAAACAAGGTTAACCTGCTAGGTGAACAATGATGAAAGAATGAATGATTTGAAGTTTTCTGGCATCCTGACATCGTAGATCACTGACGCCAACATCGTTTATTATAAATAAAAATTAAAAGAATATTCAATTAAAACCAGAAAAGTAAATATGTTACAAAAAATTAATAACATTAATAAGACCTGCTTCTGATTGATTGATTTGAAGTTTTTAGGCATCCTGACATCTAAGGTCATTGACGACGATATCATTTATTCTATATAAAAAAATTAATAGAATATTCAATTAAAAAATCAGGGGTGGGCAAACTTTTCAGTATAAGGGCCACATTAAAACAAATAAAATTTTACTGGGCCGCATAGTATATTTTCCAGTATAATTGATATCTACAATAGCCAAAATATATTGTTTTCAAACTGAAAATGCAATAATTTTTAATTTATTAGCATTTTAAAGTACTGTAGACTAGAGGATTCCCATGAAACGCATTTATTTACAAAAACAATTTATTTAGAAAAAAAAAAAAAGCAAAGTAACTCTGTTTAAGAAATAGAAAAATAATATATTTTTATTAATCAATAATTTGGAGTAGAAGTTCAAGGTAAACATATTAATTAAATCCAAAAAGACATATTTTATATATTTAGGGAAAAACTTCACATGAAGCATATTTGCTTGAAAACAAAGTAACTCAATTTAAAGACAAGAAATATTTGTATTGATATTTTAAAGCAGTAACTTCACATGAAACAAACATTTATTAGACAAGCAAAGTAGCTCAGCAACTGAGCAACAGAAGTATCAAAATGACTCAGTGAGAATGATGCAATTGACTGCAATCATTTACCAGTTTGTTGAAATTAGGTGTCAAGTTGCTTGTACTGATTCTTAACACTGACTGAAGATTCGAGTCTGTGAGAAGTGACCTGTTCTTTGACTTGTTAACTTTCAATATAGAAAAAGTCTGTTCACATATGTAAGTTGATGCAAATATCACAAACATCTTTCTTGCGAAATTTTTCAGATTTATAAACTTTTCTGAGTGCAGAGATGCATAAAACTCGACCAGTGGTTTATTTTCAAAGAGCCTCTTTAAAGAGTTGTCGGCTTGCAAATCAATCAGTTCTACCTGCAGTTCTTCAGCAGCTGTTTCAACGTCACAGGCAAAAGGTGAGCTGAGCAAATCAAACTGCCCTTCAATTGCCTTGAAATCGGCAAATCTTCTGATAAATTCATCTCTTAGAGCCGTCAACTGGTAACTGTATTTGTCTGATAGTGCTTGTGTAACAGTTCGTGTTTTCAACAGAGGAAAATGAACAAAGTTTTGCTCTTTAAGCTGCTTGGAAAAAAGTTGAAGTTTCAATTGAAATGCTTTCACTTCCACATACAATTCATGTGCAAATAAACCTTTGCCTTGTAGTTTTGTGTTTAACTCATTCAGCTTTTGCATAATGTCCACAGCAAATGCAAAATCACAAACCCATTCGTCACACTCCATTTCCCTTGAAAAGTCACAAGAAATGTCTTTCATATTAAAAAACAAGACAACCTCTTCTTTAACGTCCCACATCCTCTTCAATACTTTCCCCATACTTAACCATCGGATATTTGTGTGGTACAGCACATCAGTAAAATCAGCCTCGATGTCTTCCAAGAAGCTTCGGAATTGCCTGTGATTCAGTCCCCGTGCTCTTATTAAATTCACTGCACGCACCACTGGATCCATAACGTGTTTGAGTTTAAAAGATGATCTACAGAGGCTTTCTTGATGTATAATGCAGTGAAAAGACAATACACTGTGCGATGGAAAATCTTCTTTGATTTTATCATTCATCAAGGTCACAAGGCCACAGTGTTTACCTATGAGTGAAGGAGCACCATCAGTTGTAATACTTGCCAATTTATCCAGGCTTAATCTAGACCTGATTAGACTGTTAATGACACTATTGTATAAAATCTTTTCCAGTAACAGTGTCTTTGAGAGACTCCATAGATAACAATTCCTCTGTAATTTCGAAGTTTTCGTCAATTCCTCTGATATTTATATAAATGAGTACCTGGGCAGTATCCTGAATGTCATTACTCTCATCTAAAGCAATAGAAAACCACTGAAAACTAACACTGGCTGTTAACACCTGATCTTGAATATTCATTGCAATTGCATCTATGCGACGAACAATAGTTCTTCGTGACAGAGATATGGCTTCCACTTTAGATATGACTTCAGGACACACAACACTGACAGCATCAACCATGCAATCTTTAATAAATTCTGCTTCTGCAAACGACTTATTTTGTTTTGCAATTTTATTTGCCAATACAAAACTTGCCTTTGTTGCATTCCTTTGTAAAGATTAAGTTTTTTCAAACACATTTTGTTGTTTCTTCAAACTTTTCATCAGATCAGTTGCCTTCTTTTGCAGTTCTTGCTTTGATAAATTGCTTCCAAAGTTGGTGTGCTTGGTTTGAAAGTTCCGTTTCAAATTGTATTCCTTGAAAACAGCAACTGTATCATGACAAATCAAACATACAGCTTTAACTCCGACGTCAGTAAAGAAATACCTTTCAGTCCACTCTTTGTTAAATACTCTGCATTCGTCTTCAATTTTTCGTTTTTTAGAAGGCTTCGAATCACTCATTTTGGGTAAAGTTTGAAAGATAGTAAAAGCTGTGCTGAAATAAAATGTCCAACGTCTTCTTTCTCTGGAATCTGCCAGGACACTGAAATGATTGAATATAAGGCAATAAACTCGTTGGCGCGGTAACAAAGTTACAACGTGACCAAAACGTTTTGTACACTATCGAGATTTAATCCCACTGGCCACTGGTAGCAAACGTGTACGATACACGCTTCACTCACGCATACGCCCATCCCAGATGCCGAACTGCATCTTTATTCAACGATGGCAATTATAGATTAAAAAATGAATAAATAAAATAGAATAAGAAAATTAAAATCATGAAAAAATCTATTTCCGTCTGGTTGAAAAAAAATAAGTGAGAGAGAAAGGATGCAAATAAAATAGAGAAAAAATGCAAGATAGAGAGACAGAGATAAAAAAGCAGAGAGAAAGAGATAAAGAAGAGGTCAGGCAAGAGAATAGCCCTTTTGTCCGTAACAAAAGGGCAGGGAAAGAATAGAGTGAGCGAGAACAAATTTCCGATTACTTACATTCCAATTTTAAAATACTGGTTATAAAATCCTTTTGGACATTTAATATCCAATATTTGGAGGGCCGCATGAATTCGCATGCGGCCCTCGGGCCGTAGTTTGCCCACCTCTGAATTAAAACCATAAAAGTTAAATAGTTTTCAGAAGACCTACTTCTGAAATAAATCTAAAAATGCCGCTTGCATAGTAGGACACATCATGTCCAAGAATCTTGGCAAGGATGAACCTGCCATCGTCACCTTGAGCCTTGAACAGATATCTATTTCTTAAGTTATTATAGCTAGGGCCTTCGGTCAACAAATGCGTATTGTTACCCAGGCTTTTGCATTAGCTCTACACAACACAGAAAACTTCTCATTAATCCCTTTGTGGGACTTAAAAGCTCGAGAAGTCTCCGATTGATACACCAGCAGGGGCTCCACATTATATTCCCACTGATGTTTGCACGGAGTCTCTCCAACACATCATGGTCATGCCTTCTCTTACTGGAAAAAACAATCATGCCCTTAGAAGGGGTTGCTGCTTTGATGGCTTCCTTCTGTTTTAGGATGGTTCCTATCAAAGATGGATTTCAGCCATATTCCTTATCGATCACACTTAACCGCATGCCAGCCTCATACTTCTTGATTATCTCACTCTTTGTCTCCATAAAAAGTATCCTCTTCTTCTTTCCCTGAACATCAACAACTTTCTTGGGACACATAGTTAATAACGTACGACTTCAATAGCGCAAAACAATACAGTTCAGTACGTAAAAGCATGAAAGCAAAATCACAAACACGACTTCAATGTTGACAATAGCACTGCCAAAACGAAATGAGCGAAAGACACCAATACGTAGATGCATGATGGGATAGCTAACCAATAGGAGAGCAGGATTGTATGGCAGTAACTATCATCACAGTAAGGAGATATCCAATGGGAGTACGGGAGGATGGTGGCAAATTTTAAAATTAGTGTCAGCGGTCGGCCGAATCTCGTACCATACCTCGATTTGTAGCATGAAACATTTTTCACAATATGTGAAATCTCGTTTTGCAACGTGAAAATTCATGAGCAGTAGAATTTGTATCAAGAGGTATCACTCTAGTGTCTAAACAATTGAGGCGCCAATTGTCTGATTCAGGTCAAAGATATTACAGTTAGGTAAAAACACACAGATAAAATATAAACGTAAATATTTTAGCATATCAAAGGAAAGTAAACTTGTAATACATGACGTACTTGTAAAACAATAAAGAAATGTGGTGTACATATTTTGTAGTGTTGTTGTTCCAATTGCCCTGTGGAACACGTGCTAGGCTTGGCTGTATGTACGAGGCGTGTGTAATGAATGAGTAATTTTGATAGGAGATAAGCAAGACTCAATAAAGAAAAATGCCGGCAACGGTTTTCTAAATATTTTCCTGTAATGGTGACAGGCCACCAGTATGCTCTTGCTGTTAACTTTCTTTTTGACACAGACACAGCTCACTCGCATCTATACGGCCAAGCATAAACATTGCCAGTATTTTCTGCAGGAGCAGCAGTACTGAGGAATTTTCGATGATATTTCACAGGCAATAAATTGAACGTATACATAAACCTTGGTTTGAAATTGGTGCAACTATAGCAACATTATCCTATACAATTATTTACTGAACGAGTCAACTCGCACGCCCTCAAGTAAAACGGATAGTGGTAAAAACTAACATTCTTGAATGTGCACGAGCTTAGAAATTTTCATTTCTATGATAAATGATGAATTCATTTCCTTTACATCTAACCTTCAGCATTTTTACAACATATTTCTGAATACAATAAGACTTGTTCACATAAATGTGCAGCCATCCTATTATGAAAATACCCTAGATGTTCAGCCGTAACTCTATATTAGATAGTTATGCATTGTATTTATTTATTTATTTTTTTCGCACTTTTCGATATTCTTCCGCTTTGAAGTGCACTTTTCTACACAAATGAACCACTTTTTCTTGGTATGAATTTGACCCATATCTAATAATTTGTCTTTTTATTTTTACTATTTTTACCGAGATGGTTTGTTAAGGATTTTAAGGTCATATCTTCAGTATCCTAAGCCATTATCCTTGTCACTTTGATATCGAGAAAGAAAAGAGAAGAAAAAAAAACTCTGTCTTTGATCTGAGAACAGTTGAGGTTAATGGAAAGGTAAAGGAGCAACTTCAGGGAATCAAGCAGCGACGAGAAGCTGCGCAAGAAAAATTGAGCTCTGAATAAATCATCAAAGATCTTGTGGGTAAAAGAAGAGAACAAAAGTGACCAAGAAGAAGATGCAACCAAACAGACCATGAATCTGACGTTATAATAGGTAAGTGTGGTTCACGAATATATGACATAAAAAGGTTTCTATGCTTGAGGAATATAATGTCATAAGAGAGAGAGAGAGAGAGAGAGAGAGAGAGAGAGAGAGAGAGAGAGAGAGAGAGAGAGAGAGAGAGAGAGAGAGAGAGGGGGGGAGCTGATTTACATTCTAGATTGGCAGTCTCTTATCTGTGGAACTATGTCTTTGAACATTATCGCCTGATATACAACCAAGGAATTCTAAGAGCTTCTGGGGAGTTTTTTAGAGCTGTTAGGGGAATT
>NC_090743.1:107676029-107678529 GCF_036898095.1 Palaemon carinicauda | reverse complement strand
ACCTTTCCAATGCACATATAAAAACAAATAAATTACCTGATTAACTTATTTACTCTACACTAGACCAGCTTCGTAAAAATATATATACATATACATATATATACATACATTAGAGGACCAAAGTGTACAAGTTAGAAAGTACAGGGCAATAAACGGGGCGTTGCATTAGTCTCCCTTTCAATGGTGGGGTCAGAAAGTGACCCCTTTCTAAAGGCCCTCAGTGCCAGTCCTCAAGGGAGTGGTGCCGAAATCTAACCGAGGACCTTTGCGTCAATAGGCATAGGATGAGATGATTTTATATATATATATATATATATATGCATATATATATAAATATATATGCATATATATATATATATATATATATATAATATATATATATATATATATATATATATATATTTCTTAATTTGCAAATAAAATATATACATTTTGGAATAAGCTGGAATTAGAAAAAAAAATTAAACACCATTAAGAGAAAAATATTATAGAATATAACATTTAACAAATCAGTAACCTCAAACAAATTGAATAAAAGAAACGGAATTATAGGTCTTCTTCTTATAATAAAATACTCAAAATCAAAGCAAAGAGCAAAGGAAAAAAATCAATAAAACAACCGATTAACTGAAAGATCACCCGATGCTATCTCCTACTAACATAAAAGTCCTATTAGATGCATTGCTTTCAAAGTAGAAAAAACAAGGTTATAAGGATATCATTTTCTTATTATATCTAAACAGTTCTCTTCTTTCATAACCTTCGAATGTTTTTTCTTCTTCTCACGGAAGATTGTAAGATCTCGTAAGAGGTGTGGAGATTATATCTTAAGCACCTCCCGAAAGAGGATAATTTGAGATAATGGTTGCTGAGATGAGAAAATCATGGGACCATCATACACTAAACTAACCCCCACACCACACCCCCACCCCATTCATGCCCCTTCTCCCCTTTCCCTATCTAATATGACCCTAATGGTTTTAAAGAAGAAAATTAAGACGCAAGCAACGCTCTGGCAAAGTAGAGACATAAAAAAGATGAGAATATGATTATATCATATTCCATTTATATAAGCTATGGAAATATTTTGTTATAGTTTTTAATAGACAAATAAACTAAATTAATCATTTATTGGGGAAAAATTATAACACTATTCTTTATGTTCTGATTAAGATTATATTCCGTTCTATAGTTTTGTTCGCTCCTTGAGTTAATTAATCCTGTTCCATGATTATGGGAGAAAATGAACTCGACAACTAAATTTTATTTCCATGCAAACGTTAAAACATTTGACCTTGCATATTCAGCAAGATTGTTTTTGTAACTTATCATACACTCAAACAATACATATTTACGTGCATACACTAACACACACATTATCATCATCATCTCCTCCAACGCCTATTGACGCAAAGGGCCTCGATTAGATCTCGCCAGTCATCTCTATCTTGAGCTTCTAAATCAATACTGCTCCATTCATCATTTCTTACTTCACGCTTCATAGTCCTCAGCCATGTAGACCTGAGTATTCAAACTCTTCTAGTGCCTTGTGGAGCCAAGTTGAAAGTTTCGTGAACTAATCTCTCTAAGGGAGTGCGAAGAGCATGCCCAAACCATCTCCATCTACCTATCACATGATATCACCCACGTATGGCACCCGAGTAATCTCTCTTAGTTTCATTTCTAATCCTGTCCTGCCATTTAACTCCCAATATTCTACTGAGGGCTTTGTTCTTGACACTAAAAAGTATGTTGGATATTGTCTCAATGTCATACCACGACCCATGTCTATAGAGTAACATCAACCTCACTAAACTGATATATATAGCTTGATTTCTATATGTAATTTCAGACAACTGGTTTCCAAATTTTACTTAACCTAGCCGTTATAAACAGATCCATCTCTCTTTTTACTGGGTGCATGCTTCTTCTTTGCCCTCAGTACAGCTTTCATTAATAGCTCTGTGAGCAATTCTTACACCATAACCGCTCCCTGAATTCAAAGCTTTGTCAGCCTCATCTGCTTTCCTGTCTAAATATGGTCTCCGGTCATTCCTGGTTTTTTTTTTTTTAACTTCACTATCAATACGGGAATACTTAGCATGCTCTACCTTGTAATTCTCATTACTGCCTCGAAAAGTTTCACCACTCAATTCCTGAATTTGTCTTTGTCTCCTATTTATAGTATCCCAAGTATCATTTGATATCCCTGGTTTTCTCCTTGCAACTGCATGTCCCAAAACTTCACTACCACCTGACTGATGTATGTTCTTAATTTCACACCATTCATCATTAATTGACAACTCTTTGTTTCTTAAAGTCTCTAAGACTGCAAATCGATTCCTGCATTCAATTGCAAAGGTTTCTCTGTTCTCATCTTCTGGAAACTTATTGGTATCAAACCTAGGTATTCAATCTTCATTTCTGTTGGGTGCTTTCAGTTTTAATTTCAGTGTGGCAATGAGGAGCATGTGATCACTGCCTATATCTCCACCTTTAT
>NC_090743.1:107670286-107675529 GCF_036898095.1 Palaemon carinicauda | reverse complement strand
CGCTTGGTGAACTAATCGAAGAGCATGCCCGAATCATCTCCATCTACCCCTCATCATGATCTCATCCACATATGGCTCTTGAGTAATCTCTCTTATAGTTTCATTTCCAATCCTGTCCTGGCATCTAACTCCCACTACCCTTCCGAGGGCGTTATTCTCGAATCTACTAAATCTACTGGAGACTGTTTCATTGCCATATCATAACTCATGTCCATAGAGTAACACCGATCTTACTAAACTGATATATAGTCTGATTTTTATATGTAATTTCAGGCGATTTGATTTTCGAATTTAACTTAGCCTATATATATATATATATATATATATATATATACACATATACATACGTATATATACACACACATATATAAATTTATATATATAAATATATATATATATATATATATATATATATATATTACGTATATTTATGCATATACATAAGTATATATATAAACATACATACGTATATATATACGTATATATATACATATATATATATGTTTATATATATATATATATATATATATATATATGTGTGTGTGTATATATATATATATATATATATATATATATATATATGTGTGTGTGTATATATAATATACATATATATACATATATGTGTATAAAGAATATATATACATATATATACATGTGTAGATATATAATATATATACATATATATGTGTATATATATAATATATATACATATACATATATATAAATAAATATATATTCATATTATATATATAATGTATATATATATATATATATATATATATATATATATATATATATATATATATATATATATATAATCAATAGGGTATATTATAAGTAAAAGGTGGCATCAGATCCAATTCTTCCATACATGGTTAAATTCAAAATATGACACATTTCGTTCCTGCAACATGTAAATTCACCAATTTTCCTTATAGAAGAAAAACAAAAAAAGTTAATAAACCATCTCCATAACGTTATATGAATAAAACAGCCCTAAATGATACCTTGATACAGAAAGTCTTGCTCGCTTAGCAATGGAGACTGTTTAAATTTCCCTGTTCACTAAAATAAAATTCGCATTATGCTCAATTATCAGAGAATGTTAGGCTAGACTGAAATGTCTTTGAAGCTCTTAGATAATTATAAATAAAGATATCCGGTTACTTTTTAGTGGCTTTGAAAGGATTATACATGCAATATCAAAATCATTCAATGATACCATTAAAAAAGACTACACGTCCTTTTCTTCCTTCAAAACAATGATTTCCGTTGGAATGCGTAGTTCCCGCATTGATATATAATCAAAATTTATCATTACCACATTTACTACTGTCTCTCCTCCAAGGAAACAGAATCTAGAAGGTAAAAAGAAAGCGTTCGAATTTCATTCTCAGTGAAAAAGTTCATTCAGTTAAAGATGTAATAGTATCTAACATGTTAAAGTGAAGTCATCATAGAATCAGAGTCATCATAGAATGGTGAGAAGAAACTTTGTATAGATCTAAGGATAGACATAGAAGATTGAATTCTAAGAAAGAAAATAAACACTCCTGTAATAAAAGAAAAATCTGATGAGTTTAGTTTAACAATAAAAAATAGGTACTCCCAGCTACATAAGGAAATGGGAGTAAGTAAAAAAACAAGAGATAGGTGGAAAAGTTCCTAATCAACATCAAGGAAAAGGATCAGAAAAGACCAAAAACATAATAAAGGAAGAATTGGAAATGAGGGTAAAATCCAAGAGATTAAATAGATCCAAATTAATAAAGAAGCTAGAAACCCAAGACATTTGTAAACCCAATCAAAACAAAATTGAGGAAAAAATAAAAAAGAAGAAGCGTCAAATTGATGAAAAGAAGACTTGGAACAGGGTACCAACAAATATTTGCTATAAAGAATGAAAATAGAAATATTATCAACAACAATTTAGCAGTAATGAAAGACCGTCAAAGATGACTTATGTTAGAAAACTTGAAGATATTAAGTACAGCAATCCTAAAGCTATAAACACATACACACACAAAATATATATATATACATATATATATATATATATATATATATATATATATATATATATATATATATATATTTCAATTTGCCTATCTATCTATTATGCATGGAAAAATCATAGCAATGTCATTAGCAATGATATTAGAAATATATTGGTTCAAGTTACAACGTATATATCCTCACTTTCCTAGCTTTGAGAGAAAAGTATAAATTGTCTTCAAACTTAGATAAATGAATACCATCTTTTACTCACCAAAAGAGGCAACGGACTAAATGAATCGAGGACCTATTTACATGCAGAACATCAAAGCTACTAACAGGATCCTGTCTCTATAGAGAGAGGGAGAAAGAACATTCTCGGAGGAGGTGACAATGTACTCTGCATGTCTCATTCAACTAGGATTTCATTTAGTACAACATTTTATAGTTCCTATTAGCACAAATGTGGCATGGAATGGAAGGTTAAGACTTCTGTTAGCCTCTTGAGGTCATTAATGACCTTCAAATCTAGAGAAAAGGTATCATGTTTAAAGGTTTAAAGTTCAATCGTGAATGGCAGAGGCAAGGGATATTGACAATGCCCAAGCTAGCAGAACAATGTTCTAGAGATTGACCATATATACATAGGATCAGTGCCGAATTCCCCTGTCCAACCATGCTAGAACCAGGGAGGCCTAGGCAATGGCTGTTGCTGTCACAGCAGGTAGACCTGTAGGCTACCCACAAGCCAACCCCACTCTTTAGCTCACAAGGATGGTGTAGTTGCAGACACTATAGAAACTATCAAACTTGACCGAGACTGGAACCACAATCTGACGTTCGGGACATTTGAACTAATTATATACCTGCACAAAAACTCTCAAAATAATACTTGTAATAAGGTCGGTTGAATTAAAGGCTCATTTAAATCTTCAAAATCCTTGGGATACTGTTTCAACTTGATATCCATTTCAAAGTGCCGGTCTCCCTCCTTTCTAAACTCGCCGAATATTTCTTCATTTCTTCGTCATTTACGACGACAAATGAGAACGCACATCAAAAGGTAATAATGACGCATTAGGCGGACGAAAACAATCTTGAGCTAAAGGATTCTGTTTCATCCAGGCCACTTCATAACACGACCCCTAGGTGTCACTGTAAACATGTTATGAAAAGAACCCAGGCGGATAAAATAACGAGATGTCATTTTCCGTCGCTTCTCCTACACTCCTGCTCTTAATTGGCCATCAAAGGGTGACGGAAGACGCTAAAGATAGCCCTCCTTTCTAATCACCCCTACCAGGCCATGCCCTACCCCTTCTTCTCATCTGGGCAATCCGAGCATCCTTTTTCGGAAGTTCTGTCACTTTGTTACCATGTTGGAGGAGGCGAACTGTACTAGTAACTTTTGAGTGATAATATAACGATTAAAATTTGTGGATTAAAAAAAAAAAAAAAAAAAAAAAAAAAAAAAAAAAAAAACAGGGATATGATAAATACCAATCTGACTACTCATATCACCATCAACTCCTCCTACGCCTAATGACGTAAATGGGCCTCGATTAGATTTCACCGGTCGCCTCTATTTTGAGCTTTTAAATTAATACTTCTCCATACATCATCATCTACTCGCGCTTCATAGTCCTCAGCCATGTAGGGCTGGGTCTTCAAACTCTTCTAGTGCCTTGTGAATCCCAGCTGAACGTTTGGTGAACTACTCTCTCTTGGGGAGTGCCAAGAGCATACCCAAACCATCTCCATCTACCCCTTATCATGATCTCATCAACATATGGCACTCGAGTAATCTCTTTTACAGCTTCATTTCTAATCCTGTCCTGCCATTTACCTCCCAATATCCTTCTTAGGTCTTTGTTCTCAAATCTACAAAATCTGTTGGGGATTGTTTCATTGTCATTCCATGACTCATGTCCATAGAGTAACACCAATCTCACTAAACTGATTTATAGTCTGATTTTTATATATAATTTCTGATTTGCTTTTTCAAGCTTTCACTAAACTCTGATTCTAAGAAAAATGTACAGTCTTGGAGATCATAGTTCCTAAATACTTAAATGATTCTACCTCATTAATCCTTTCTCCTTCCAATGATATTTCATCTTCAATTCCATACTCCGTTCTCATCATCTGTCTTTCTTCTATTTATCTTGAGCCCAACCTCATGTGACATTTCATGAATTTTGGCAAGCAAGCGTTGCAAATCCTATGGTGTTCTGCTAACAAGGACATCATCATCAGCCGACTCAATATCTGCTAAATTCCTATCACCAATCCAATCCCATCCTTCTCCACCATTTCAGACTGTTTAAGGGTTTAAAGGCTGCTCATGAATGGCAGAGGCAAGGGACAGTGACATTACCACACTTAAAATTTTGCTGTAAAACAAAAATGTAAAAATCCTGGAATAGAATTTAGCCAGGCATTTACAGTTTTAAAATGGATATATTTACGTACAGGATTGATATTACGATTACTGACCCGTAAAAGATAATAACAAAGTAGGGTAAAAAATACGGTCGATTGTATTTTACTGAAATACGGCTGAGAACACATTATTTTTTAGAGAATTTCCGATTAAATTTACGGGTTATTTTAACAGTGTATCAGACAAGAGAATGCCCTAAAGACTGACTATATTACATATGATCAGCGCCAAACTCCACCCAAGCTAGGACCAAGGAGGGCCAGGCAATGGCTGCTGATGACTCAGCAGATAGACCTACAGGATCACCCAAAACCCCATCCTTAGCTCACAAGGATGGTGAGGTTGCAGTAACCATGTGAACTAACGAGTTTGAGCAGGACTCCAACCCCAGTTTGACAATCACAAGGCAAGGACGCTACCACCAGGCCATCACATAATCCATGAGGATGATAAAAAACATAGGTGACAACACATTCCCTTAGAGTACTCTGCTGTTCACTGGAAATTCATTTGATAAGACTCCACTTTGCACTTGCTATGCTCATGAACATAGTCACGCTCCCATTATCCCTCCAAAGGCTCGGGTCTCATCGTCCCTCTGGTATGAGAAGGGAATAGTCATACCCTTTTAAGAGGAGGGTATGTGTGTGTGTGTTTGCATATCTATATTAATATTTAGGCGCCGTCATTTTTGACGGGTCACGTACACTAGTGTGTGTGTGTGTATGTATGTATGTATGTATGTATGTATATATATATATATATATATTGTATATATATATATATATATATATGTATATATATA
>NC_090743.1:107665286-107667786 GCF_036898095.1 Palaemon carinicauda | reverse complement strand
TAATTATAAATAAAGATATCCGGTTACTTTTTAGTGGCTTTGAAAGGATTATACATGCAATATCAAAATCATTCAATGATACCATTAAAAAAGACTACACGTCCTTTTCTTCCTTCAAAACAATGATTTCCGTTGGAATGCGTAGTTCCCGCATTGATATATAATCAAAATTTATCATTACCACATTTACTACTGTCTCTCCTCCAAGGAAACAGAATCTAGAAGGTAAAAAGAAAGCGTTCGAATTTCATTCTCAGTGAAAAAGTTCATTCAGTTAAAGATGTAATAGTATCTAACATGTTAAAGTGAAGTCATCATAGAATCAGAGTCATCATAGAATGGTGAGAAGAAACTTTGTATAGATCTAAGGATAGACATAGAAGATTGAATTCTAAGAAAGAAAATAAACACTCCTGTAATAAAAGAAAAATCTGATGAGTTTAGTTTAACAATAAAAAATAGGTACTCCCAGCTACATAAGGAAATGGGAGTAAGTAAAAAAACAAGAGATAGGTGGAAAAGTTCCTAATCAACATCAAGGAAAAGGATCAGAAAAGACCAAAAACATAATAAAGGAAGAATTGGAAATGAGGGTAAAATCCAAGAGATTAAATAGATCCAAATTAATAAAGAAGCTAGAAACCCAAGACATTTGTAAACCCAATCAAAACAAAATTGAGGAAAAAATAAAAAAGAAGAAGCGTCAAATTGATGAAAAGAAGACTTGGAACAGGGTACCAACAAATATTTGCTATAAAGAATGAAAATAGAAATATTATCAACAACAATTTAGCAGTAATGAAAGACCGTCAAAGATGACTTATGTTAGAAAACTTGAAGATATTAAGTACAGCAATCCTAAAGCTATAAACACATACACACACAAAATATATATATATATACATATATATATATATATGTATATATATATATATATATATATATATATATATATATATTTCAATTTGCCTATCTATCTATTATGCATGGAAAAATCATAGCAATGTCATTAGCAATGATATTAGAAATATATTGGTTCAAGTTACAACGTATATATCCTCACTTTCCTAGCTTTGAGAGAAAAGTATAAATTGTCTTCAAACTTAGATAAATGAATACCATCTTTTACTCACCAAAAGAGGCAACGGACTAAATGAATCGAGGACCTATTTACATGCAGAACATCAAAGCTACTAACAGGATCCTGTCTCTATAGAGAGAGGGAGAAAGAACATTCTCGGAGGAGGTGACAATGTACTCTGCATGTCTCATTCAACTAGGATTTCATTTAGTACAACATTTTATAGTTCCTATTAGCACAAATGTGGCATGGAATGGAAGGTTAAGACTTCTGTTAGCCTCTTGAGGTCATTAATGACCTTCAAATCTAGAGAAAAGGTATCATGTTTAAAGGTTTAAAGTTCAATCGTGAATGGCAGAGGCAAGGGATATTGACAATGCCCAAGCTAGCAGAACAATGTTCTAGAGATTGACCATATATACATAGGATCAGTGCCGAATTCCCCTGTCCAACCATGCTAGAACCAGGGAGGCCTAGGCAATGGCTGTTGCTGTCACAGCAGGTAGACCTGTAGGCTACCCACAAGCCAACCCCACTCTTTAGCTCACAAGGATGGTGTAGTTGCAGACACTATAGAAACTATCAAACTTGACCGAGACTGGAACCACAATCTGACGTTCGGGACATTTGAACTAATTATATACCTGCACAAAAACTCTCAAAATAATACTTGTAATAAGGTCGGTTGAATTAAAGGCTCATTTAAATCTTCAAAATCCTTGGGATACTGTTTCAACTTGATATCCATTTCAAAGTGCCGGTCTCCCTCCTTTCTAAACTCGCCGAATATTTCTTCATTTCTTCGTCATTTACGACGACAAATGAGAACGCACATCAAAAGGTAATAATGACGCATTAGGCGGACGAAAACAATCTTGAGCTAAAGGATTCTGTTTCATCCAGGCCACTTCATAACACGACCCCTAGGTGTCACTGTAAACATGTTATGAAAAGAACCCAGGCGGATAAAATAACGAGATGTCATTTTCCGTCGCTTCTCCTACACTCCTGCTCTTAATTGGCCATCAAAGGGTGACGGAAGACGCTAAAGATAGCCCTCCTTTCTAATCACCCCTACCAGGCCATGCCCTACCCCTTCTTCTCATCTGGGCAATCCGAGCATCCTTTTTCGGAAGTTCTGTCACTTTGTTACCATGTTGGAGGAGGCGAACTGTACTAGTAACTTTTGAGTGATAATATAACGATTAAAATTTGTGGATTAAAAAAAAAAAAAAAAAAAAAAAAAAAAAAAAAAAAAAAACAGGGATATGATAAATACCAATCTGACTACTCATATCACCATCAACTCCTCCTACGCCTAATGACGTAAATGGGCCTCGATTAGATTTCACCGGTCGCCTCTATTTTGAGCTTTTAAATTAATACTTCTCCATACATCATCATCTACTCGCGCTTCAT
>NC_090743.1:107657786-107660286 GCF_036898095.1 Palaemon carinicauda | reverse complement strand
GCAATCCTAAAGCTATAAACACATACACACACAAAATATATATATATATATACACATATATATATATATATGTATATATATATATATATATATATATATATATATATATATATATATATATATATATATATATATATTTCAATTTGCCTATCTATCTATTATGCATGGAAAAATCATAGCAATGTCATTAGCAATGATATTAGAAATATATTGGTTCAAGTTACAACGTATATATCCTCACTTTCCTAGCTTTGAGAGAAAAGTATAAATTGTCTTCAAACTTAGATAAATGAATACCATCTTTTACTCACCAAAAGAGGCAACGGACTAAATGAATCGAGGACCTATTTACATGCAGAACATCAAAGCTACTAACAGGATCCTGTCTCTATAGAGAGAGGGAGAAAGAACATTCTCGGAGGAGGTGACAATGTACTCTGCATGTCTCATTCAACTAGGATTTCATTTAGTACAACATTTTATAGTTCCTATTAGCACAAATGTGGCATGGAATGGAAGGTTAAGACTTCTGTTAGCCTCTTGAGGTCATTAATGACCTTCAAATCTAGAGAAAAGGTATCATGTTTAAAGGTTTAAAGTTCAATCGTGAATGGCAGAGGCAAGGGATATTGACAATGCCCAAGCTAGCAGAACAATGTTCTAGAGATTGACCATATATACATAGGATCAGTGCCGAATTCCCCTGTCCAACCATGCTAGAACCAGGGAGGCCTAGGCAATGGCTGTTGCTGTCACAGCAGGTAGACCTGTAGGCTACCCACAAGCCAACCCCACTCTTTAGCTCACAAGGATGGTGTAGTTGCAGACACTATAGAAACTATCAAACTTGACCGAGACTGGAACCACAATCTGACGTTCGGGACATTTGAACTAATTATATACCTGCACAAAAACTCTCAAAATAATACTTGTAATAAGGTCGGTTGAATTAAAGGCTCATTTAAATCTTCAAAATCCTTGGGATACTGTTTCAACTTGATATCCATTTCAAAGTGCCGGTCTCCCTCCTTTCTAAACTCGCCGAATATTTCTTCATTTCTTCGTCATTTACGACGACAAATGAGAACGCACATCAAAAGGTAATAATGACGCATTAGGCGGACGAAAACAATCTTGAGCTAAAGGATTCTGTTTCATCCAGGCCACTTCATAACACGACCCCTAGGTGTCACTGTAAACATGTTATGAAAAGAACCCAGGCGGATAAAATAACGAGATGTCATTTTCCGTCGCTTCTCCTACACTCCTGCTCTTAATTGGCCATCAAAGGGTGACGGAAGACGCTAAAGATAGCCCTCCTTTCTAATCACCCCTACCAGGCCATGCCCTACCCCTTCTTCTCATCTGGGCAATCCGAGCATCCTTTTTCGGAAGTTCTGTCACTTTGTTACCATGTTGGAGGAGGCGAACTGTACTAGTAACTTTTGAGTGATAATATAACGATTAAAATTTGTGGATTAAAAAAAAAAAAAAAAAAAAAAAAAAAAAAAAAAAAAAAACAGGGATATGATAAATACCAATCTGACTACTCATATCACCATCAACTCCTCCTACGCCTAATGACGTAAATGGGCCTCGATTAGATTTCACCGGTCGCCTCTATTTTGAGCTTTTAAATTAATACTTCTCCATACATCATCATCTACTCGCGCTTCATAGTCCTCAGCCATGTAGGGCTGGGTCTTCAAACTCTTCTAGTGCCTTGTGAATCCCAGCTGAACGTTTGGTGAACTACTCTCTCTTGGGGAGTGCCAAGAGCATACCCAAACCATCTCCATCTACCCCTTATCATGATCTCATCAACATATGGCACTCGAGTAATCTCTTTTACAGCTTCATTTCTAATCCTGTCCTGCCATTTACCTCCCAATATCCTTCTTAGGTCTTTGTTCTCAAATCTACAAAATCTGTTGGGGATTGTTTCATTGTCATTCCATGACTCATGTCCATAGAGTAACACCAATCTCACTAAACTGATTTATAGTCTGATTTTTATATATAATTTCTGATTTGCTTTTTCAAGCTTTCACTAAACTCTGATTCTAAGAAAAATGTACAGTCTTGGAGATCATAGTTCCTAAATACTTAAATGATTCTACCTCATTAATCCTTTCTCCTTCCAATGATATTTCATCTTCAATTCCATACTCCGTTCTCATCATCTGTCTTTCTTCTATTTATCTTGAGCCCAACCTCATGTGACATTTCATGAATTTTGGCAAGCAAGCGTTGCAAATCCTATGGTGTTCTGCTAACAAGGACATCATCATCAGCCGACTCAATATCTGCTAAATTCCTATCACCAATCCAATCCCATCCTTCTCCACCATTTCAGACTGTTTAAGGGTTTAAAGGCTGCTCATGAATGGCAGAGGCAAGGGACAGTGACATTACCACACTTAAAATTTTGCTGTAAAACAAAAATGTAAAAATCCTGGAATAAATTTAGCCAGGCATTTACAGTTTTAAAATGGATATA
>NC_090743.1:107645286-107652786 GCF_036898095.1 Palaemon carinicauda | reverse complement strand
TATAAATATAAATATATATATATATATATATATATATATATATATATATAATGTATAGTGTGTGTGAACTGAATTACAATTATGAGTCAAGTAAAAGCATCTCCTTTTGCAACCTACAACCAAAGTCATCCTCTTTGTTTGTCTTTCCAAATGATACATCCATGACCCTAAATTTCCTCATGCTGATGAATGCAATCTCTCTCGCGTAAAAGCAGACCAAATTTCCTTTCTGTTATGACATTAAATAATGCACTTTTTCTCTGCTTACTCTTTCAGGAAAATGAAAATGAAACTACGTTTTTTGACAGACTATGAATAACAATACTATAAAAGTGACCCGCTTCGATTAAGCTCATGTTTGAATCCATTAAGTAATCTCCTCATTACAGAAATGGCTCAAATAATGAAAGTTTTTTTTTACTTGACAATGAGTTGAAATCTATAAAAAAAGAATGTTAAGATATAAATTAAATAGTTCTACCTACACGTTTTCTCTCTCTCTCTCTCTCTCTCTCTCTCTCTCTCTCTCTCTCTCTCTCTCTCTCTCTCTCTCTCTCTCTCTCTCTCTAATTGCTATCTGTTACGTTTGGTACAGGCTCAGCTGTTTCATTACTTCTATTGGCAAAGTTATTTCTTATATCAATATTGCATAGCATTGTACAGAAATTCTCTGCAATTTTTATCACCTCATCTCTTTTATTGATATTTCCATTTTCATCCTTTGAAGCAAACATCTGTTGGCGCTCCGTTCCAACTTTTCTTTCCATCAATCTAATGCTTATTTCCTTTAGCGTTGTTTTTTTTTTTTTATTTTTTTTTTTTTTTTTTTTTTTTTTGTGTTTATGAATGTCTTTGGGTTTTAATTTGTTTATTGCTTCGGACAGTTCTGCTAATTATATTTCATCGCTCTTGGATTTTCTCTCGTTTCCAATCTTTTTTTTTTATTACATATTTGTTTTTTAATTACTATCCATCTCTTCTTTGCTTCCATTTCACCATGTAGCTGGGAGTCCCTATTTTGTATCGCTAAACTAATCTCATCCGATTTTCCCCTTTTTACAAGAGTATATATATGTAAGGCTAACCCATAAGGCTTATAATAGTTGAGAGAGAGAGAGAGAGAGAGAGAAACTTAGCAAATAGGAGGTCGTTAAAAACTGCTTGATGAAGTCTATGAACTAATGCCGCATTACGACAGAATCACGTGTGGGACACCCAAGCATGGACGGGAATAAGCGCCTGATCGAATGAAGTCAGCGCTGGAGGGATCCCACATGAGCTAAGGGAGGAATAAGCAAATGCATTGTACAAAGTTAGTTAGGATCCAGACACTTAACCGTGAGGAGGTTTGTCGAGTGAACTCCCTTACCAAAAACTTTTTAATTGACTTCAGAGTCTACTGTATACATTTAACCTCAACTTCAAGTACAGACGCCATCCCCTACTATACATATTTTATGTCTGTTTTCTAGAGACTATATTTATCAATTGTCGTTCGTAAGATTACAAATTCTTGTACAACATATAAAGCACAAACAAATAATAAAGCAAAACAGTTTCAATACATCGGTAAACTTGTCCTATAAAGAGAGAGAGAAACTAAGTCCTTATTGCTCCTCTAAAAATGAACGCGTCCTAACTCACATATTGAACAATAACAACTATACCAATAACAAGGGAGCATAAAAAATGAAGCATTACTAAAACATAAACAAGAACATCACGCAGAGTGTATCACGTGAACAATACTTGTATAAATGCAATGCACTTCTGAGTAATGTCCCTGTTTAGTTTTTGGTAATGTTTCATTATAATCGTAAAGTAACATGCCTAATTACTATATAAATTTCTGTATATATACTGTACAAACATATATATATATATATATATATATATATAATATACATATATATATATGTTTATACATATATATGTATATACATACATATATATATATACATTCACAACGTTTGTGTATGTATATGCACAACACACAAATATACTGTATATACTGTATATATATATACACACACACACACACACACATATATATATATATATATATATATATATATATATATATATATATATATATATATATAGTATACATCTATATATATAAATATATATACATATATATATTGTATACATCTATATATATAAATATATATATATGCATATATATATACACATGTATGTTTGTAAAGAGACATCTTTAACACATGGAATAATATAACAAATCAAAAAATGAAAAAGGCAACACATCTAATCAGAAGAACAGCACCAAGCTGTCAGAAGCACTCTGAATCAAGTGAAAACTTGAGCCCAAAGTGGCAGGTCAAACTTATGGCGGGTATCCTCCGAGGCCGAAAGAGATCCCTCGTTGGGCGAGAAGAAAATGAATAATGGATCTCTTTTCCGAATCATAAAGTCAAATAAGAAGAGACCGGAGGCTGCTTTTTCTCTCTTCTGCGAACTCTCGATGCTTGTCTCATCCTCCTCTTGTTCTTTATGATGCTTCTGTTGCAACATTTTCCTTACTGCAGATGCTGCTTTTACATATGTATGTGTGTGTGGAAGGAGCTAAGGCTGCAAGATATGTTGGTGGTTTCGCATTACGGGTCAATGACCATCGAAAGAAATATGATATTAAACAAAACATTTAATAAAAAATCTTAGATAGCAAATCCAGCATAGATGAATTCAAGAAGACTCTCCTATAGTAGTAGTAGTAGTAGTAGTAGTAGTAGTAGTAGTAGTAGTAGTAGTAGTAGTAGTAGTAGTAGTTGTAGTAGCTAAGCTACTATCCTAAAAGACAAAGTAGGATGCTACAAGCCCTAAGGTTCCAACAGAGAAAATTGCTAAGTGGGGAAAGGCAATAAGGAAATCAAATATTATACATTATTTTAGAAATAATGAATGAAAAATATTAAAAATTCAAGATCAGTAATGCTGCTCGAGGAACACCAGAAACGACATTCCTATAGTCAGTATGGCGCCCACCAATAACCACTCCTTACAATCTATTACTTAGAAATACAATAAAGATACTAAAAGACCAACCTATTTCCATCTGTTCAAGCTTTAAAAAGAGCCTCACGATTAGCACAGCTAAAGGCAGCCGTAACCAGCAGAGCTGGAACTACTACAAACTCATTTACTAATGGAGTAACATTACAAATTTTCAAGCAGTTTAAAAGAGAACTTCTTACTCACTTTGGAAAAATGACAGACAAATCAAAGCTAAAAAATCACCTGACATTCTAAAAATCCTTTGTGTCTACACCTCCATAGAAATTCGAGGGAGTAAAGAGTTCTAATTTCACGAGACCGAACATCTGAGCTAAAGCTCAGCTCCCTTATTGAGTATAGTTATTCAGAGTCAGACCTAATCTGTTACTATACCAAAGTTGATAAGCATCCTTTCTGTCTAGATAAATCCATCTACAATCATCATTAAACCAGGTTATGTCCTTCATTCGGTACTTTAACACAGAATAAGATCACCAATCAATCAAGTTGTTCAAATTCTCATTCAAGAGAAAAAATATCTCAATCACTTTACACAATTTTGCTAACTCAAATGCAAAAGATAATTCAAATGTCATTCCAGTTTGCTTAAGATTTTATATTTATCTTACTTGAGTAATACACATTATGAAGCCAAGACAAGCTAAAATGTCCCAACCAGGTTATAAACCCAGGTTAATCAGTAGATACCATACCCGTGATTTCATGCTCACCCCCTTTCTCTATCGTTCTCCCTCTCTTTCAACTTGCCAAAGCAATTGAACTGTACTTGCTATGTTTAAAACGCATTCTGCTTCCTCGTTAGTGTACGACAAGGCAGTAGGCCTACCTGATATTTCTTATCACTCCATACAGAAGAATAATGGTCAATAACCAAAGGAAAATTCGTCTAAGAATATCTTTTTCACAAAACCAGTCCCTTCAACTGCACATTCTAGCTTTAGTTTTATTATACAAGAAAATCATTTTAGTTTAGTTTTGTTTTTGTTTTTAGATTCATTCAGTCCACCCAATGATTTTTTTTTTTTTGGGGGGGGGACAAAACTCCACTGAATCCATACATCTCAATTACTCTTCCCATATCAGTTCTTATGTTATCTTACAGAGACCCTGCCATAACCCTTATAAAACGAATAAACTGTTGTAATTTTCAGATATTTTTGCAGTCACTCTTTAAGGCAACAATTACTGTGGGAGCTTAAAAGTACTCTCCTATAGTAGTCCACAAAAAAATCTGCTGTATATGATATTTACACAATCGATTCAATTACAAAATCCAACACCATAGCTTGATATACGATGGATGACTGGTTTGGCCTGGTAATTCTGTGAAATCCTTCAATATTATTCTTTTTCATCTAATCCTGCACTTAGTGATCTAGTATATTCTCTATACATAATTTTCTGCCAATGATACCTAGGCCAGAATGAAAATAAGCATAAGTAAAAGGTTACCCAAAAGGGTAAGGCTACAAGAATTTTCTCTTAACTTTGTGAATTTTATTGAAGGCAGGAATTCATATAATTTACCAAAGAAAGTATATTTCTATTCTCATGGCAAATCCATTTAAAAACTGCTTCTAAAAACAGGTATTAGTTTCCCCTCTAGAAATCTTTAAACAAATATCCCTCCTTGAAATGAAATTTACGGTACATTACAGATATTTAAATCAATTCTTCTAAGTTGTTCTAAGATGATGTATGTCCAGCTATTCATAGTGTAACGTTTTATAAATAATTTTTCACAACAGAAAATAATCAGGTGAATAATGGTACCATATCGAAACTGATATGCTTAATTTTTCTAAGTCTGTTTTGTTCACATTACAATTAGAAATAGTACCACATAGAATAGATTGTTAAATGTCTAGCCTTTTTAATGAATACTGAATACGAATTAAGAAATTCAACGATTGTTAAAAATGTAAACGATAACAAAAAAATCTATTGATCGCAGCAAAATATGCAAAATTTAATTTTTTTTATATAAGATATATACGATTTATAACAACACAGTTTGTAGAAGGAACTGGAACTAACAATAAGAATATCATTTATTCTCATTATGTAAAACATATCTTTGACCTCCATTAAGGAAAGATATTTCAGTTAGACATTCATATTCAATTAGCATGAAAATAAGCCCTCTTTATCTTGAGCCTAATATGCATAATGGTGTACACGATAGGAATAATACTTACTGGAAAAAAAAAATAATTTTATATATTTTCCAGTACATTAAAAACTCGAATTTTCGTTGGAAAATTTTAATAGCTACAAAATATTTAAGCATGACAAAGAAAAAGTTTTTTCTTACTTTAAAATATATGATTATCGGCGATCTAAAAACCATAGTTAAAAAGTCTTATGACAATCAGATCATAATTTGATGGAAAGTATAACAATAAGAATTATAAATAAATTTTACATTATTTAAATTTGGAATTTTCTTTCGGAGTGCTGTCCTGACAGTCACTCAGTTCTCTGGTCTACTCGAGACAAGTTGGTCTCCTATGATAATTTTATCATCTATTTATTGTTTTTTTTTTTTTTGTGTGTGTGTGAGTGCGTTTCTGTTTTTAGATACTTTTCTTTTACTTGATTCATTTCATTTGCTGTTTTTATTTGTATCTGTATATATAACTTTAATCTTAAACTTTTGTTACCTATATTTTAACGGAGTTTTACTTACAACATTTTATATGTCTATTCTAGCCTTGATAATCGGATGAGTCCCGAAATGTCGGCATCGATAAATATGAGAGATGTTGTCCAGACTGTTTGTTCTCCTCTTTATTATATATACATATATACAAATATATATATATATATAGATAGATAGATAGATAGATAGATAGATAGATACAGTTATATGTAATTCAACCACAATGGCATTTAATACCGAATTCTATCTTGGGAACATATATCTACTGGAATTCACTTTATGGTAATAGCTTCTGGCCGGGCAGAGATTCGAACCCCTGCCTATTCAGCCGAAAACCATGCCTGAGAGAACTCTACCAACTGAGCAATCAAAGAGAACCAAGTTTATGACAAGTCACCGTACATATTCCTGTCGAATTCAGGAATAAGCTCATAGACTTGAAATAAACCCACCTCCACCATGATAGCTGAATTGTGAGTTTGCAACAAATTATTATTTTATGATGAATATATATGAACAGATTCCTGAATAGGTAGGTGTTTGAATCTCTGCCCGGCGAGAAGCTATTACCATAAAATGAATTCCAGTGGATATATATTCCCAAGACAGAATACGCTATTAAATGCCATTGTGGTTGATATTTACATTGATTGAAATCCCAAGTGTTAGTGACATATATGTATATGTATATATATATATATATATATATATATATATATATATATATATGTATATGTATATATATATATATATATATATATATATATATATATATATATATATATATATATACATATATATATATATACACATATATATATATATATATATATATATATATATATATATATATATATATATATATACGGTACTGCATATATACAATGTCTTTCAAGATTCCTTCAACAATAAAAAGAGAAGACCAGCTAATTATATACTGTGGCCTATGATGGTATTCACACTTTCCTGAGAAGATCCTCTTCACATTCCAACTTTCTTTCTTCTTTACCCAGAGATTCTTCTCAACGAACTTTCTCTCCCCTAAGAAAAGCATTTGATTAAAAGAAAACATCCGGTCACTTTTCCTCTGCTTCCCAATGTTTATGGAGGAGGGCGTCTTCTGCCTAATTCTATTCGCAGAAAATCTAAAATAAACTCTCAGGATTCTCAAGGGAGGAAGCCATGAATACAATAGAGGAAAGATTGGCCAGCAGGGTTAGACGAACAGAATGCCAGCGAAAATCAATTTTATTCAGCGTCATGTCTTCAAAATAACCAAATATGCAAAGGCGTTTTGGGATGAAGGAGCTTAGAAGCACCTCGCATTATGTTATGCTTAGCTTACGATAGTGCCCACTTGTAGGTTTATAGAGATTAGGCATATAGGCAGGCGCTGAACCCGTGGAGGACATTCAAGTGGAGGAAAACCATGTTACCGTTTGATGTGGAAGTTGAAAAGACAAATTAGAAGGCTGGATGAAAGGAAGGGGAAACAGACGTAAACTAGAAAGCTAAAAAGCGGGTGTAAGTAGAGATTTAAGGGACCTTGCAAAGACCTTTCAGTGATGCCTTCAATGCACAACATGAGGTGCAATGATGGCGATAAACACAACGGTGATGTACATTCACTGCTGTCGGTAAGTCAACTGGTTAGGACAAATTGGAGACGAACCGGGAACCTTACAAAGCTACAAAAACCTACAGTGCTAAATCACGCACACACACACACACACACACACACACACATATATATATATATATATATATATATATATATATATATATATATATATAATTGTAAGGGA
>NC_090743.1:107627786-107640286 GCF_036898095.1 Palaemon carinicauda | reverse complement strand
TGACTCAGCAGGTAGACCTATAAGGCTCCCCAAACACACAGCCCGCCTCCTTCTTCTGCAGATTCAATTGCAGTCTCAGCCTGCGTCCAGTTGCCATCAAATGCGGTCATGCAATCATGCATCCCCTTCCAGGAACGTTTGAATTTCTGGTCCAATAGGGGCAACTGAACAGCAATCTTCTGGTTTGTCTTCAAAGTTCTAATGTACCTTAAATAATTTACTAACTTGTGAACTGTCCAGGTCTTCTATATTCTGCCCTTGGTTCCTTAAAGAGAGTATGTTCCTTTTAAAATGGCTAAAATTCATTGTAAATATTCCTAGCGAGTAATTATCCCTCTGCACTGCAATAATCACAATGTAATCCACAAAGTCAACAAGAACGCGAATTTAAACTAAGCGGGACCATCACTTGCCAGTTGCTGGACTGCGAGTGATAGAGGGATGGGGTCCGGGGAATGGTGAAGGTGGAGGAGTAGAGAGGGAGGCTTCGCTGATGCTGATTGGCTGAAAACGGAGGCTCGGCCAAGTGGTGATATTGTTTTTCCCCCAAATAGAAGTGCAGTTTGGGGAGGGGTAACTGCTCCATTAAAGACATCAGACTTTTTAATAATAATAATAATAATAATAAATTTCTTGCATTATAATATACAAAAACGCTGCAGTGATATTTTGTCTGGTTTAACAATACGAGCGTGGTATAAGTGATCGTTTGACCTGAAACAGGTATAATCTCTTTGAAGCTTTCAATTAGAATACTATTTGCCTTTGTCTGTCTTTGTAAAGTAAGAAGAGGCTTAAAAAAGGAGACAACAGTATAGGTAAATATTAATCATTTGGCAATAATAGGGGGGAAAATGTAGGCTGCTCACGTTGGTTAAGTATTAAACAAGTGAAGAAAACTTACACAGACTTCTCGGCAACTTTCAATGGAAATATCGTCAAATAATTTTCTTGAACTTTCGAATTGGCCCTGATTGATAGACGCATCCACAGCAGATGGAAATTAACACGGCGTAAAATTAACAGCCCTTTCAAACTCCATTTTTCCTCCTTGCCACAAATGAGTGCGTTTCAATTCTCAACAAAAAGTGCAACAATGAAGGAATTGATCGAAATAAGTCTTGCAATTGGTAATATATAGCGATGTTATGTATTGGCTGTGTTCATAAATTAATGTCCAGGAATACAATTGCTATCATTATCATCATCATTAAAATGCAATTCAATAAATAAGTTTAGTTCCTTATGAATGCAGTCACACAATGAAGCCTTTGTTACAACAGGTTGATCATGAGCGCTCGTTTTCTATGTTAAGAATCTGTGCTGCACGCGTTTTGTACACGCTCTCACACTATAATGGTTTTGATTATCTTATCACTAGGCCTTCCCTGCACTGTTAGTAACCAACCTGTACAAACTTGAATTCATTCCTAATGTTGTTAGAAATCTGGTGCGGAGAATGTACTGTGGGTGCAATTTGTCTTACAATTTTTCGAGTTCTCTTACAATCACTAAGTTTAATAAAAAAAAATATTTTCGATAGTAATGAGAGTGATTTACAACGGAAAATGAGGAAGGCTACTTGCACGAATCGACTTAGAAACTATTAAGAACGTTGCTAACAAAAGAATACTTTAAATAAATAAACTATTTTGGTGAGATTTTGTATTACAACTTGCAAGACAAATTTACTTTCATATGACAAAACATGATAGTCCCTTGGGTAGGGGGGGGGGAGAGGATGGGAAGGGTTGAATGTGAGTGTACATACATATCTATCTAAATATTTAGCCGTAATTTTGACAGGGTCGCGTACACTAATATAGGCGTTAGGCTATACCTTAGCCATCCATGTGTGCCAACGGTTATATAATCAGATGAGCAACCTGGTGGAGTGTACGAGAACTTCGGGTGTGGAGAAATGCCCCCCCCCCCAACGAAGTCATTGGCAGCAAGATGATATATATATATATATATATATATATATATATATATATATATATATATATATATAGATATAGATATAAAAAGTATATAAGTTACATGTCATAATAGTACATTCTGTAATATATGATATAGGTAAGTTATAAACTTGAGAAAATAGAACATTTATTTATTTTTTTAACAAAAGTATCAAATGCAATGCATCTTGATTAACATTTACCAATACTGTTATCACTTATCTAATAATGATCTTTTTATTCTTACCTTTCAAAGCTTTCAGTTAGAATAATATTTGTATTTGCCTGTCTGTAGAGATTATGGCTGTTTCAGGAGATCAAGCGATTAGCGTACCACGCTTTTACTGTGAGACCAGACAGTATGTGTTTTTTGTATATTGTAATGTGAGAATTATTATTATTATTATTATTATTATTATTATTATTATTATTATTATTATTATAAAAAATCAGTTTATAAACATTTTGGTTCAATTTAAATGAAGTTACGTATCGGACCCCCAATGAAGTTATTCCCGTCCAATCTTTTCTGACACGCTATTAAGGGTTTCACACGGTCTAGCTCTACGCTTGTCAAGGGACGTGAGAAATAAAAAAAAAAGACGGTAGTCTAGGCTTACGTAATTCGTTGGCCCTATTCCTTCAACAAGGGCCACGGAAGCATATTTTTCTTAACCATTCAGACGCCGGTACACATATTTCAAATCGCCTGTAATTCAAGTGAACTTAAACTTTGTTGTTTCAGTGATAGCAATATAACTGATAGCTTTACTCTGCGTGACCAACACAATGATTAAGCACCTTAGTAAAACTAGCAACCATCTGTACATACAATCAGAGATTATTAAAATATTCAATTTCTTGTAACCACCAATAATTTCTAGCAAAACTAGAATCAGTTAAAGATAAACACATTTGATAAGAAATTGATTCACTTCAAATATTTGCTATGAAATGTATTTTCACATGTTTTTCCTCGAGTTATTAGATGTCACGTCTCCTCCTTTTCAAGAAAAAAAAATTAATATGATCTAGCTTCATTTAATATGAATTTATTTGTACGTTGACTGAACCTATCCTAAAACTTCTTATTGCGAGAATATCACTATTTTCACAACGATGGTTAAAAAGAGTCTTATTGATGATGTTAATGAAATAGTATTATATATCGAACTCCAAAGTTGTCATTTGAGACTTGGCAATCTCCTGAAGTTTCAAAATCTACTACAGTAACTTTACTTAATCGTCCTGAGAAATGCAACAAAGAATTGTGAAAACTGCAATTTATAACATAGCCCCAGGTTTCCCAACCCTGGGGTCGCCAAGATATCAAAATAAAAATAAAAATTCAAAATATGGCAGAACTCGCAGTAGAGAAAAAAATATATAAACGTATTTGTGGATTTTTTATTTATCGACTTGTATACTGTATATCTATTCATATGTGAATATAAAAAAACGAAATTTTGATGGTGGTATCCCCGAGTGCGGTACGAGTTTGATACGTGAACAAGCATCACCGTCCACGTGCAACCAGCCACCAGGCAGCCAGAGCCACTCCACTCCATCTGTACTGCTGCCACAGCAAGAAACAGTCTGAAATTTTTTCGTCTTATAAAGTTGATGCATTTATACCTGTATAATGATTACGAATGTGCTGCATAGGTTGCACTCGGTCTTTGTTTCTTTAAAATTCTTAATTACTCACGAAAAAGTAGTATGCCGACAATAGAAACCGAGTGCTTCCCTAGCCGACGAAGTATTGCGCCACCGTACGTCAGTGAATGATAGCCTATCACAGTGTTCATAATTGAGGCTTCTAATTTAAGGCCCCCATACACTATCGAGCATCGAATCGCGCTTCGTGCAACGCGTCGAGTTTTCATAGTGTATGGGGGCTTTCGCATCGTGCAACGAGCCACTCGCAGCTGGCTCGACGCTATCAAGACATTCCTGATATTTTGTGGGCGGAGCTTCGAGCCAGGTGATAATTTGTTGGGTACACGAGGAAGGCTCCATTATTTTTGTATGTTGAGTGAAATTGAAGATGGATAGCGCCAATTCAAGAGAAGTGTTAAGTGACTTTATAGACCTATACCAGTCTTTCCCGTGTTTGTGGAAAATTAAATCGGCAGATTACTATAACAAACACGCAAAACAAATTGCTCAAGACAAATTAGTAGAAAAACTGAAAGAATGTGACCCTAATGCTGATCGTGAATCATGTTTACGTAAGATTAATTCTCTACGTGCATCATTTAGAAAAGAATTTAAAAAGGTTCAGGCCTCATACAAATCTGGAGCCAGCACAGATGACATTTATAAGCCCAACTTATGGTACTACGAAAAATTACTCTTTCTGAAAGACCAAGAAATGCCAGGACGCTCTAGGTCTACTATAGAGGAGGAAAGCTTTGAAAGAGAGATGGTAAGGGAAATTTATATTTTTGTTAAACACTAATTATCCTTTTACAATTTCAGTGATGCTTTCTCCTTGAACAATGTGACTTGTACTTAATATTTTAAGTACTATCTAGCAATGATATGAAGTTCTATACATACAATTATTAAGAAATAATATGCACTTCTTATACAGAATTAATTGTTTTAATTCATACAAAGTGCACCAAAACCTTAAAGCACCATGAACTAAATAATTAATTTGTTTAGAATTTAACTAACTATCCAATGGAAAAGTCTGAGACCAATTGTTAGTTTAATTTTTTTTTTACTTATTTTTCTTTTTTTTTTTTTTGGCTAAAGACTACGCTGAATTTATATATACTTGGTCTCGTACTCTAGTTTCCTACTGACTTGTCTTGCCATGGAACGGCACCTTCTTCCATAAAATAAGCCATAAATTGATTCCTGACTTCTTTAGCTTCTTGCGGAGGGTTTCTGGTATGTGTCCTTTCCAAAGGTTGTAGAGCAACATCTCCGAGCATTACATCAGGAATGGTTAGGTTTTCAATGCCTAGGCCTATATCATTGCTTACATTTTCCGGCGGCAAATATGATGCACTACATTTTCTTCTCAAAAAGTTATGTAGAACGCAGCATGCTAATACTACTTTTTCTATATTAGCAATCTTTAGATTTATTGGTGAAGAAAAAATCCTAAAACGTGAAGTCATAATACCAAATACATTTTCGATTATTCTTCTTCCTCTAGAGAGCCTATAGTTAAATAGTCTGCGCTCCTTTGTGAGGTCTTTAGAGGAATAAGGCTTTAAAAAATGCTTCCTTAACGCGAAAGCCTCATCTCCGATGAATACATATGGCAAAATTCTGCTACTATTTTCTGGTTTAGCTGGCTCTGGCAAATTCAGTTTCCCTTCGCTTAATAGGTCTCCGAATTTTGTGTTCTCAAGCACACCTCCATCTGATATTCGCCCATTAGTGCCAACATCACACATAATAAACTCATAGTTGGCATTTGCAAGGGCCAACAGCACAACACTATTGAATCCTTTGTAGTTCCAGTAATAAGACCCGGAATCATGGGGAGGAGTTATGCTTATGTGCTTGCCGTCAAGCGCCCCGCAACAATTAGGAAATTGCCATTTGTTTTCAAATTGTTGTGCGATTGCTTTCCATTCTGCGACACTCGAAGGAAACTGAAAAAGAGAATATAAAGAAAATTATAAATATTATACCATATTATATAATGCAAATTTTAACAAGTTACTTAAAAAAAGTCACATGATATCAATTTTTTCCATCTGTAAATCCTAACTTTTTTTTTTTTTAATGGACGGGAGAATCAGGACGGACCAGAAGGCTCATTCTCTAGCCTGACCTCAAAAAAAAAAAAAAAAAAAAAAAAAATATATATATATATATATATATATATATATATATATATATATATATATATATATATATATATATATATATATATAAAGAGAAAAAAAAACAATACAGAAGAAAAAAAAGGGCAAAGCTCAAAGGGTAAAAGATGAAGTAAATAAATGTTTTATTTTTAGCCTGATTTTGCTTAGCCAACGAAAAGTTTATAAATGCCGAAATACAAAAGTTTGTACACATTTTAAATATTTTTCTTTCTTCTTCCACAGTTGGATGAAACATCTGTTTCTTCACCAACAACTGTGTAACCATTCCCACTCCTGCTCCTTCTCCTACAGGCTCCGAAGCATCATCTTCTACATCTTCTAAAGGATGCAAGAATTCACAGAGGGATTTTTATAAGTTACTCTTCGAGCGTCTCCAGAAAAAGCAAAGTACTGTAGTAAATTCGATGCTCAAGTTAAAGCTTGGGCAATCCAATTGGACGAACTCCCAGAAAGCACTTCGATGGAGGTTATTCGTCTGGTGAATGATGTTTTGTACAAGGCCAAAAAAGGATGCATTAATGAAATGTCCCATGTTGTCAATGGACACCTCAATCCTCTTTCTGGGACCCAACTTGCATCATATTTCCATAACTTCTCTGGTAATGAATTCATATAGATAGGAAAATTATATAACTAGCCTTATCAATGAAGGAGTTTTCATTTTTATTTTGTTATGTTACAGAAATGAATTTCTTATTGAATTTTCTTTAAGTAGGTAATTAGTTAGGAATCCTCAGTTTTCATTTTTATTTTGTCATTTATTTTTTTTTATTGAATTTTCTTTAAGTATATAATTAGCATTATCAATGAAGGAAAGAAATCCTCAGTTTTCATTTTCATTTTGTTGTTACAGAATTTTTTTTAATTATATACAATTTCTTCAATTTTTTTATTTTCATATAAGGATTTTGATGTTAGCTAAAAATAAAATATCATTAAAAACTGATATAGCCAGTGTTTTTTTTTTCCTTATCAAGTATCAATGTAGCTATAGGCTAAGGTACCTATAAGATAAAGTGATATTAAAATTGAAATTCATGTTTCCTTCAGTTAATTAATTACCTATCATTAACATATCTTTTATGACTGAATAACATTAATTAAAGCTTCTTCATCACAAATTTTTTAAACTTTGAAATGTATCGGTATCGATACATTGCTAAATAGAGATATCTGTCGGTATCGCTAAAAATGTTGGTATTGGCATATCACAAAGAAAAACAAATGTTGTCTTACCTTTAAGTAATGGGGTTTGAGCACTCTGTATATCGCATCAGAGGTTTCAGGAATAATGTGTCCCAATGCTTGTGGAGAAATACACGTTGAGAATTTTAGATCTTCATAGGATTTCCCAGTTGCTAAAAAGCGTAATGTGGCTGCTAGACGCTGATGGGGAGAAATTGCTTCTCGAAGTTTCGTATCTTTCTTCTCAATAATAGGAGTTACCATGGAAAGAAGCTCTAGGAACGTATCTTCGTCCATCCTCAGATAGTTGAACCAATCTTGGGGCTCTTTCAATCTAAGTTCTTCTAGCAAATTGGTATGTGAGAAATCATTTCTCTTTAAAAGCCACGATTTGCTCCACTTTGATCGCTTTTTACGTTTTTTCTCTTCGAGAGCAACAGCAATGCTTAAAAAATCGTCTGTGTCTAGGTCTGAGGATGACATCTTCACTGTGCGGAAAAAGCGCTTAACTGAAACAAGGCTCTTTAGTGTGTGGCCTCCTTCGAGTTCGAGCCAAGCTTGAGGTGACTCGAAGCGCGATTCGATGCTCGGTAGTGTAATCTAAAACCACATGGTAAAGCCCCCCACCATATTTAAAGAGAGCGATGAGCAAAGGAAGAGGAAGAGAAAGAGAGGGGCCAGGGAAGGAGGAGGGGCCACTTTCCCCTCGCCACCCTTTACTTGCTCCTCTTCCCCCCTTCCCCGTCTTTCGACGCCCCTCCTCCTCCTGCTTCTTTTTTACCCCTCCACTCCTCTTCTCCTCCATACCCCCTCCCCTTCTCTTCGATATTTCCTTGCCACCTCCCCTTCCTCTCCTCCTCTTTACTCCTCCCCTTCCTTTTTATTTACCTCTTGTGAGTTTGTGTTGTTTTTATTGTTATTTCATTTATTGTGTTATTAGATGTGTTATTCTATTTGTATGTTCTTGTGAAGTTGGCGCGTCTGCGGCGCTGGTCACTTGGTCGGAAAGGTCGTTGGTTTGGCGGTTGTTTAGAGATTTGGAGGGTTTTATGTCGTTGGTTTTTGAGGATGTCGTTTTATGCGGTTGTTTAGAGATTTGGAGGATTTTAAGTCGCTGGTTTTTGAGGATGTCGTTTTATGCGGTTGTTTAGAGATTTGGAGTATTGTATATGGTAGTTTTATGAGGTTGTTGTTTTGGCGAGATTTGGAGAGTTGTATATTACTGATTTTTTTCGTTTTCTGCTTCGTCTTATTTACTGCGATTTGCAAATATATTACACCTCTTTTCCTTATCACTCCTTCCTTGACCCCTCCCCTCCTCTCTACACCTCCTCCTTGTTCCTTGCCCTTTCACTTTCCTTGCTACCTACCCACTTTCTTTAGTCCTCCTTGTCATCTTTCCTTGTCTCCTCCCCCCCCCCTCTTTCCTATTCTCTCAACCCTCCTTCTCTTTCCTTGTCCCCCTCCTCTTCTCTTTCCTTGGTCCCCATCCCCTCTTCTCTCCTTGGCCTCTTCCCCTCCTCCTTCTTGGCAGACTGTACCAAACAACATCTTTTGTCTGATTTGTAACTGAACAATTACACATTTCATTTCAGATTCTTCAGCGATGTCCAGAAAGCAGATATACAAAGAAGAATTCCTTGGCACTGGGTTTATGTGCCTCATCGATCATGGGGTAAAAAAACCTCAATT
The DNA here is from genome assembly GCF_036898095.1 of Palaemon carinicauda. NCBI lineage: Eukaryota > Metazoa > Arthropoda > Malacostraca > Decapoda > Palaemonidae > Palaemon > Palaemon carinicauda. Next base: position 107,631,594 of record NC_090743.1, on the reverse strand, counting down.
CGTTGTATGTGGGGAAGTGCTCAGTCACGACTCGCTTAAAGAAAATAAGCTCAAGTGCCATCTCCAGGGAAAATATCCAACTCTGGCGGGGAAAGATTGTGAGTATTTCTAGAGGAAAGAAGAACAACTGAAGCATCAGCAATTAGACAACCCTATGCACACAGGACTGTATTCTGTTCAACAAGCAATACTTGCATCCTATCTCTTAGAAGATAAAAATTGCTAAGTGTATGCCACACACAATTGGGGAAAAGTTGGTAAAGCCAGCAGCCCTTGATATGGTTCGTGCCATTATCGGAGATGCTGCAGTGAAAAAAATTGAAACTATTCCACTGTCAGACAACACACTTAAATCGTCAGCCCTGAATTCAAGGCTGTTAAATCAGATGTGCTCTGATATGGGGTCAGAACATGCACACCTGCTTTACTACTCTTCTGTCAGGTGGCTGTCCCGAGGGAAAGTGCTCCAGAGGGTGTTTGACATGCATGCAGAGGTTGAAATCTTCTTAAACGAGAAGAAACATGCACTGGCATCAAGGCTTACAGAACCAGGGTGGTTGCTTAAACTGGCATATCTGACAAATATATTTTCAGAGTTGAATTTTCTGGATATATCCATGCAAGGGATAGATGAAACTCATACCTCAGTGTCAGAAAAGCTCAGGGCTTTCAAGGCAAAGCTGAGGTTGTGGAAGGGAAAAATCAAACTGGAAAAACTGCGTCCTTTCAACTCTTGAACCTTTTTTTTTTGGACATACAAAGTGTCATTGTTGGCCACCTTAAGAAATTGAGTGAGGAGTTTGACAGGTATATTCCGGATTGAGAGTTGCATGAGAAATACAGAGGGGTGCGCAGTCCCTTCGATGTCCACGCCGAGGACCTCTCAAAAGAAGAGTCTTCTATCCGAAATCTGCAAGAGGAGCTCATCGAGGTGCAGCATGACGAAACTCTTCATTTCAACTTTCAGCGACAATCACTAGGCGTGTTCTGGACTGCTGTAAAGAAAGAAAAAACCAGTCCTTGGAGGTGAGTATGGGAAAGTGTCGTTGCCTTTTGCTACAACCTATTTGTGTGAATCAGGGTTTGCAGCTCTGACTGCCCTCAAAATAAAAAACAGAAATCAGCTGCAACCTGAACATGATTTGAGGGTAGCACTTTCTAAGAATGAACCACGAATAGATAAACTTAGCAGTATGATCCAGGCCCAATGCTCCCATTAAAATCAGTTTACCATTTAACAGAAAACATTTATACTTTCAGGGTTTGCAGCTCTGACTGCCATCAAAACAAAAAACAGAAATCGGCTGGAACCTGAACATGATTTGAGGGTAGCACTTTCTAAGACTGAACCACGAATAAACTTAGCAGCATGATCCAGGCCCAATGCTCCCATTAAAATCAGTATACCATTTAACAGAAAACATTTATACTTTCAGGGTTTGCAGCTCTGACTGCCATCAAAACAAAAAACAGAAATCGGCTGGAACCTGAACATGATTTGAGGGTAGCACTTTCTAAGACTGAACCACGAATAAACTTAGCAGCATGATCCAGGCCCAATCCTCCCATTAAAATCAGTTTACCATTTAACAGAAAACATTTATACTTTTAGTTTGTTTTTGTGGAATGTGACAAAATATTATTCCAGAAGTGGGGTTTTTGATTAATATTAAACCTTAAAATTTATGCTATAATAAAATCTAATGATGTTAATTTTGTCTTTTCCAACCTTATAGTACCTCTCTTATAGAAGGATATTTACTGTCCCTTACTTTTACAGCCAACAACTAGTGATACATAGTAATGCATTTACAACTAAACTAGTGGGGTCCTGTCATGGCTTGAGGTGAATAATTGGGGTCACCTGAAACAAAAAAGGTTGGGAACCACTGATATAGCCTAACAACAGCATAAGAACAAAGTTATTTTTTTTTTAACGTGGGAGAACAAAGGTAATCGACTTTTATATCTACTGATGGCTCTAAATCTGATGCCGGAATTTGCTTTTACGAATGATGCATTTTAAAAACAATTTCTTGATCATACACATCTGCAAATGCTTTTATAGCTACAAAGATAATAAAGCAAAAAGTCTCAATGAAATAATCTAACTACCTTCAATACTCAAGAGACGTTTGCTTCGAGAAATATTTTCTTTACGATATATGAAAATTCTATTGAAATAATTATATCCGGGATGACATCAACTTGATTCATGCTGATAATGTTTCGGTGACCAAACAGATTAGATTACTCTAAAGAATAATAGAAAAAATACAAATTTTGATATGTAAATTAGGGCTCAGGAGAGATTTGCCTGACATTCATAAACAAACATAAAGTGTTGCAAATTAATGAAGCAGACAAACAGACCATAATAAAAGAAATATTAGCACATGAAATTGTGAAAAAAAAGTATTTCAAAGTTTAAAACATTCAAAATTTGGTAACATTCACTTACAACAATTCAAGAGACAAGAAGCAAAACACAGAGAAATAATAACCAAAAGTGAGCATATCAGGAAAAAAAATACACAGACATTGATAAAAAACAAGAATAAAAATATGCTATTTCGAAATCTACCTAAGGGCATCACCCTTCGGCTGAAGAAGCCTTTGAGTAACCATCCCCGCCTTCCTCTGTCAGAAACAAACCGAACTTCTGCCAAGTAGAAAACCCGACAGATTCCGAAGCTAAAGTGCCACTTTCCTTGGATCCAATTTGGTGTCCTGGCAAGGGGTAAATATGCCATCGTAAAATGTATTATGGCACTAAAGGATTGAATGCAGATGAGGGTGCCACGGGGAGAGGGGAAGTAGTGCCAGGGTAGTAGGTGACGGGGAGGGGGGGGGGGGGGGCTCATTTCACTGTTAAGGAATTTATGGATAATATTCAGGCAGGGCCACTGTTACTTAGGTGCCTAAGAATTGTCCACATAGAATCAAGATATATGATAACGACAACAACAATAATAATAATATTAATTAAAATAATTTTGTTTTAATATTCAAAATGAAGATTATGAGTAAAAAACTAAACAATATTATAAGCATATACTTTACCAATAAAAAAGGCAGATTGAATACGTTTCGAATTAATAAAAAAAGTAACAAATGATAATTCATAAACTTAATTAAACGAAGAAAAGCAGTCTTTCAGAGACCTCATTCATCCAATTTCAGGGACAAATATTTATAAAAATTCAAATTCTCCTTTAAAGATCTAGCAGAAGTAAAAAGACTTTGAACATTAAAATCCTCTAAGCAGAAACATCAACTTTCGTCTTTGATCCAAAAATTTGGAAGTTTTTCATTTTTGCTTCTTGCTTGCAAAGTCAAAGGAAGAATAAGACTTGCTAAAATGCTCCCTTCTGCTCCTCACTATACAGACACAGGCGTAGCGACACAACTGAGAGGTCGGTCCTGTAAAATTTGTTACACTTTTGGGCTCTTGGACAAACAAGGAAATTATCCAAACATTTTCGTTCGTCTTGAGTTTCTCTCATAAATATTCTCGAAGTATGACCATTGTGAGTACAAATTATTAATAATTTTTCAATTAAAGATTTACATCCCTATGGAACAAGGTCAAATATTATGAAAACCATAATTTAATCGAACAGAATAGCTAAAACAGGAAAGGGAACAGTGAAAAGAGTAAACTTCTCATTTCCTAAAGGAGTCATTTCACGAAATGACCTTCGTAAAGTCTTTTCATTCCTCGTAAACATGAAACTGATACAAATACAGCACACACACACACACACATTCGTTGGTAATTACTTCTATGTAGTATAGAGCGATTCCT
>NC_090743.1:107615286-107622786 GCF_036898095.1 Palaemon carinicauda | reverse complement strand
TACTGTATATATCTATATTCATATATATAGATATATATATATATATATATATATATATATATATATATATGTGTGTGTGTGTTTATATATGTCATATACACATGATTTCAAGTGATCCACAAATATTGTTTTATTTAAGCGGTATTGCTTCTATGCCCAAACCCATAATGCTCTTGACGCAAAAGGTAGATAATCAACCCACAGATATGATAATGTAATGGCAAGTCAGTTCTTGACTTTTATGGCTGAGATGGCGTCTCCATCTCATTTTGTAACAAGATCAAAACCTGAAAGACTTTGGAGGGGACGAGAGGCACAGCAATTGCACAACATGTAAGGAAAATATTCCAGTTAAAAGACAGAAAATGTTATCATTTTTTATCTCAATGAAACTTCTAATTAGCATATCTTTCCATATGGTTAAAATGTTAAAACAACACACACACACAAGTAACTAGCGTCTCCTGGCCTGTAATAAGCGACAACATCAATATTCCAAACTCTACTTCTCCCCATCTACATAGGTAACTATAAACCCCCAACCCCACACCTACAGAGATAAAGCCTTAAGGGGATGTTGAATATTCATTGGCCTAAATTCCAGTCAAACAGTATTGTGTGGAACCGGTTGTGGTCTTAAGTAAGTGGTTACCTTTGTCAACATTAAATGTATTTGAAGACAATTTCTTCCATAAGAGTCACCTTGGGACTGAGTGCAGGAAGGGCAGCCAATAGGATGACAGGAACGAGGGGAAAAGAGGCTGACGATAATAAGGGCTTCGCTAATACCAGGTGTCGTTGGCGCGGGATATTGAAAATGGAATTAATAAATTACCTACCACAAAGGAAATACAAATCGAGTAAAAGCATTTACATATAAAATTGATAAAGATGAGTCGTAAGAGATAAGGAACGGAGAAAATTAAATTAGATTGATCAGGGTTTTTGATGTATGTGAGAATTTTAAATAATCTAAGATGTGTCAATCTAGGAATAAAAGATTACTTGATAGCAACGATTCTTGAGAATCTCTAACCTTTTGTTTGTATACATAATTACTATTGATAATTAATTAATCACAGATCCAACAATCTTGTTTAATTTTGCTTTAGTCGTTACGCTCTTAATTGTCTCAATATTTCCTATTACATCTGCAATAAGAAAATATTATCACAATTTCAAGATTAACCCTTGAAACATGACAATATCTCTGTTCTTTTAATTCTTGACCCTTTCTATAGAATTGGTCAAAAACCTTGAAAATGTGTAAATTTCATTTCTAATTGGCCCAAGAGAATAATCTGAAGGATATGGTTCTCTCTCTCTCTCTCTCTCTCTCTCTCTCTCTCTCTCTCTCTCTCTATGTATGTATGTATATACACACACACACACACACATATATATATATATATATATATACATACGGTATACAAATTACAAATAATAAATACATACATATATATATATATATATATATATATATATATATATATATATATATATATATATACACAAGTGTCATGGGTAGATGTAGTTGATTAGGAATTTTTCAAAGCAATTTTTTTCCATCTAGTTACTATTGAATCTAAACTTTAAATTTTCCGTTTCATCTCTCTCTCTCTCTCTCTCTCTCTCTCTCTCTCTCTCTCTCTCTCTCTCTCTCTCTCTCTCTCTCTCGTTCTCTTAGACACACAGTGAATGTTAATGAAAAACTCGTTGAATGAGTTCTATTCATATATTCTTCATCGATTCCTGTGATTCATTATATATGATATAATTCTTATATTTTAATCTAGTTTTTTTGTGGCTTTTGCGTGCATAAACAATAGCTTATTTTTACAGTCCTCTGTATATATTTTCTATTTATTTTGTGCATAACAGTTAGTATTCATAATAAAAATTTTAAAATATAAACCTTTCGTTTTAGCATTTATAAGAAAAGTTTTTACAAAATGATATGCGAAAACATTGAAAAAAAATGAAAATTTCTATTAAAGATAAATTTATAATCTTGATAATTTGATCACCTGAGAGAGAGAGAGAGAGAGAGAGAGAGAGAGAGAGAGAGAGAGAGAGAGAGAGAGATAACAGATGAACAAATCAATAGCAATAACAAAGAAACATGTATATAGTAGATAATTTAGTGTATTGAATCTGCTATATCTTGAAATGAAATCATGGCTTGGTAAATAAATAGTACTCTGGGTATTATAAAAACATCATGCATGTAAAACCATTTAAAAAAAAAAAAACGATCTAACACGCCATGCAATGGATTAAATGTATAAAAAGACTCCTATGTTAATTCAATGAAGAAATTCGGCCATGGGACTCCAATGACGTCACAGCATAAAGCTCCGCCCACAACGTTTGAGTTGATCAGACCCTATCTGAATTGACTAGGGTAAAACCTAGAGAACAAAAAATTATAACCTTGAAACTTACTTATCGGGAAGGAAATAAAAATCAAACATTGATGATAAAGTCAAAACAGTATATTCTAACATAAGGAAAACACTTAAAAACCAAGAAATATTATAGACAGATACAGAATTCCCGAAGAAATAAGACAAAAAAAACGAATAAATAAAAAAGATGGAAAATAAAGATAAAGCTAAATATTCTCGGAAAGATCCCATAAAAAAGATGAAGTATAAATGATGTTGTCGTGATTAGAATAGCAGATAAATTCAAGAAAAAGGTTTAAAAGCACCAGAATGAAGAATTAATAATCTTAAATAAACTTAAACAAAACAATTAATATACAATAAAACAGGCAATAACACAACTACTGATAAAACCAACTCAATTGCAACAAAATAATCAGTTAATCTAAAGTCGAAATGCATTCAAATCCGATTACATCTTCAGCAACAGAGCTTACAACACTATTCAGAAATAATGTAGTTGTATTACAATTTCATTATCAGTAAGATGATTAAAATCGAGGGAGTGAATCAGACTCATTAGCAACATCTCGTTAGAAGAGAGCGTTGCTAATTACCGGTTATTTAAACAACAAATTCAATAAGATATTTTATACTTAATCTTTTCAACCTCAAAGACTAATCGCCATAGTTGTTAGAGCAACACAAGTTTAATCTTATGAATTGTGCAATTTTTATATTTAGTGTAAATCTTTAAGGCGGATGTTTCAGATGCGTCAAGATTCTGACATCAGCGGATACAAGACAAAGAAAACAGAGCATGACTTTATACAAAATCCATAATTCTATAACTAAGAATTAGCAGTTAAGCAGATGAATGAGGATTAGCAGGAATCACAAGCAAAATCATTAATTTTGATGATATGCTTGAAAAGGGTGATGATCTTTGGACCTATTCTAGCGGGAAAGGTGAGACAATGTCCCATCTCCTTTAAGGGTACAATACATGGTTTCCACGATAATGACTCATTATTATTATAAATAATCATCATCAAATTCTGATAGTAAAAGGTAACTAAAAATGCCATCCTTTTGTAGACACTTAGCTTCTGTGCTAAAGGTCTTCGATCCTCGTAGTGATCCTCTGGACAGTGTTATTAGAAGAGCATAATTCAATTGTTAGTGGAAAATCCTCCAAAGACCTTTTTAGCAGAGGCCTCACTGCATCACTGACAAAGGGCATCGATGGCAGAATCCAAGGACCATTAAATCAGTGTTCAGGATTGAAGCCATGAATGTTCACTGAAGTTTAAATCTATTTTAGATGAGAAACTGGTTTATTGTCCCTCACCTCTATTGTAGAGCACAAAACAGATATATCTAATGCATAAGAGAGTTACTGCCAAAGAATAATATGAAATTGATGCAGATATTGACGGTATGTTATACCGCTATCCTCGGAGAATTTCATATCAGATGCACCTCCTAATGATGTCTGCTCTACATTCATTCCAGCTAACTGATAAATATGTCCAACTTACTTTACACTGTAACGGTTTTGATTTTTTATCTCATCACTCGCTCTTCCCTGCACTGTTACTAGACCATCTTGTCCTTTCAGACTAGCACGAGCTTCTTCATGTTTGAATTTTTGTGACGTTCTTCCTCGCAAGGCGCTATATAAAAACTTGACGATTGTTTAATAAAGTTTAGTTGCATAATAATTGCATTCATCTCGCCTCTCAGTTATCACCTAACTGCCGTTCCTGACACACCTCACATCCCAGTCTCACTCCCTCATTGATGAACTACTAATACTCAACTTATACACACTATCTAATTACACAAGGCTTTTTTTTTTCGTTTTTTTTTTCTTTCTTTTTTGGTATTCTATATACTCTGAGGACAGAAACGCTTCATTTCTAAATGTTTACTTAGCTAAATATTGAAAATTCTCGGCAGTTTAAAAAATACAAATTATCAACTGCCTAGCTGCAATAAACTACCCATCTCTCTCTCTCTCTCTCTCTCTCTCTCTCTCTCTCTCTCTCTCTCTCTCTCTCTCTCTCTCTCTCTCTCTCTCTCTCAGTTTGATCATAATTCAATATATAAAAAATTTGGAAGATTACGATACAATCTCTATAATTTCCGGTTAAATCTATTTGCCTTTCTCTTGGTCTCACAAAGCATATGAAAAAGACATCATACATTATACAGCATTCTTCATCCCGAACCACAACTGTACCTTTCTCATCAGTTGCCAACAGAACAAAAGTAAAAAAGTAAATAGAACGTAATATCCCAGTCATATGAACCTCTATGTTCTATAATACATCTTTATAACACATATAAGCAGATGTAAACGCCTTCCTTCTCCTGGTTCATGTTGCTCGTATGAATATTTATGTAAACATTCATTTGCAACTTAACGATTTGACTCTCAAACCTTCTCGCAAGGAACCCTAAAAGTTTGAAGTAAAAAACCTAGGAAGAAACATAGAATCGTAATGGAAATTCAGCAATGCAAGAGGTGGAAATCAGTTCACGTTTGTCTTGTACAGTTCAGTATATATCACCTGGCATGGAAGGAAAATACACCAGTTTCCCTTTGGTAATATTTCAAAAAGGTTTATCAAGTTGAATTGGATTCCATACTCCACGCACACAGGAACATTGCTTCAGACTTCCTCAGGAGCGATGAGGGTATGAAATGGAACTTGGTGTTAGAAGAAATCCTTTAAAGTCACTTAATAAGCATAAGAAACGTTTCCTGATTCTAAGGACAAAAGTCTACTGATAAGGATCTCAATATTGAGAGTTAGCGTTTTCCAGCCCGGCCCAACATCTTTCACCACTAGTAGAAATTGTACATTGTGTTGGAGGAACTGTAGGGGGAAACCTTTACGAATCTCCGTACAATTAATTGTATTATGTATCCATGAATCCGTGTACTTATTTTCCCTAGAATATAACAAAGGACCAACTTCATTCACCATTGGATCCTCCATAAGAGTGCAGAATGGAAGTAACAGTATTTCTTTTTTTCGGGGGGGGGGGGGGGGGGGCTGGGGTCTGGGGTCTGGTGGGGTGGAGCCGGAGTGTATTTTACCGTACAATAATCTGTACAGGCAATAGTTATAGCAAACAAAATATTGGTGAAAGTCTACTACTTAATAAAAACAATCTTTAAACTTTTTCTTTTCTACAAAGGTGCCGTAACAGAAATCAAGTCTAAAGTACAATTGAATGTTTTGTACTGATGAAATAAAATTATAAAGATGAAGAACTGCTAAAGCTTTAATTCCTTCCAAAAACTTTACATATGTTCAAGTATGAAAGATATTACAGAATTATATCAAGATATTTCTTCTAAGTATTACAAGTTAAAAAGCGATTAACTTGAACAAATAGTAGCATAGATAGGATAGTTTCTCTATTCAGCGGGAAAAGGAAATGAATGGTGCTTGTAGTAGAAAGTGGAAAGAATGTATTATCAAATTACCTTTTGAAAAACTATTCTGGTTACCGAGCACAGTGAAAGAAGTAACCAATGTAAAAAAAGCAAAACAAAACACATTAGAAGACATTCACATTTTGAAAATTATGTGGAGCTGGTAAAAGAGAGTTTGGAAAGAGGTATGGACGAAAGCGAGTGTAAGAGATCAGAGAAGGGAAGGAGGGAAGCAAAAGAGCCATACAAGAGACTAAACCATCAGCAAAAGCAAGGAAGGAGATAGATATAAAATAACACCAAAGACAGACAGAGAGACGGAGAGTTTCTGCGAATTATGATAAAAAAAATGATATATTGAAGCGACTAAATATAAAACAATAAAACCGGGTTTGAGATTCAACAGAACTTCGCCGTAGACTAAACGACCCGTACAATTCGACAATAAATCAATTAAATGAATCCATTATTCAACATGCTCAAACGAATCCGTTTTAAGGTTTAAAGACCGCTTATGAATGGTAGAGGCAAGGGACAGTGACGTTGCCCTATCAAGCATTACAATGCCCTAGAGACTGACCATATATACTTATCATGAGCGCCCAAGCTTCCTCTCCACTCAAGCTAGGAGCAAGGAGAATCAGACAAGGGCTGATGATATATCAGTAGATAAACTTATAGAGTCCCCACAAAACTACATCCTTAGTTCACAAGGATGGTGAGGTTACAACGACCAAAGGAAAAAACGAGTTTGAGCAGGACTCGAACCCCTGTCTGGCGATCACCAATCAGGGACGTTACCGCATAGGCCACAACAACCCTTGTTATATCAACATTAAATCTATATATGAATCGAAAATGAAAATCATTTGTGTATCAGTCATCACACCATCACCAAAAAAGGCCAAATCCGACTTTCCAATTCCATTATCATCGTCATAAATTTCAGGTCATTTCAGAACACTTACAGCTAAAACGAATCCACGAAATTCATCTCAACTTCAAGAAAGATTTCTGACGATGCAATTTCAGGATAATAAAATTCCCATTGGACTCTGAAATCGTCCGGGAGAGCGACAGAGGCGATTTCACGGCTATTTTACTTCGATGCTTACTTCCTCCAAAATCTCTTTTCAGCAGTGACGCTCAGCAACAGAAAAAGGGAAGGAGAATGTAAGAATGATGGGGGGGGGGGGGGTTGAATATGGAGTAGTGGGAATGTAAAAAGGAGGAAGGCTGGGAATAGGTATTTATCGAATAGATTTGATGTTTTGGATGTATGAATTAGATAACAAGGATTTCTCAAGGAAACTAAAATCTTTGAATGCACGACTAAATGGAAATACTTTAGTATATAATTCTTTTTCAAACACTCTCAAAGATTTGAATATAAAAATGGAAAATAACGAAGTTATTTGTCGAAAAAAATCAGCATTTCTTTAAAATAAACTAAAATCTTTGAATGTAACACAAAGTGGAAATAATCATTCTTTTTCGAACAATTCAAAACTTTGAATAAAAGAAATAGAGAAAAAATAAAGTTGGAAATAACTGACTTTATGGACTTTTCTTTCAGACATCACGCTGCAAGAGTTTTGTTTTTCTTGACAAAGAATTTGAATGATACAAATGCTTTGAAAGGAATGGAGTGGCTTCAATTGT
>NC_090743.1:107600286-107605286 GCF_036898095.1 Palaemon carinicauda | reverse complement strand
GAATTCCAATCACCGGCAAGGAGTTACGAATGATGTTTTTGAATAATAGTAAACATCACAAAGTTAAAGAAGACAACAGCATTAACCCTAATTATGACAGCCAATAACAAAGCGAGGAACCTTCGTATATCAAGGATGCAGATAGTGATTAAAGGAAATTAAATAAAAATAAGAATAAGATGAGATTGAGTTTAATGAAACAAAAACTGAACAAAAACTATCCTATTTTTTCTTCACTACCTTCAAAGTCGCTCAAATGGATTCACAAATTTTTTTTGAAAATAGCATCAGATCAAATGCTTTTAGGAAATTTTTGAATACCTCTGTTGAAATAACTTTACTCGACTTGACAAAGGATTCATCAGACAGGGAAGGAAAGGAATGGTGTCAAAACTACTATTATTGATGATATAAATTAAGGTTATATTTATGTTAAAAAACATGTAATTCTAAGAATGAAATATATATATATATATATATATATATATATATATATATATATATAAATATAAATATAAATATATGTATATATATATATATATATATATATATATAAATATAAATATAAGTATATATATATATATATAAATATAAATATAAATATATGTATATATATATATATATATATATACATCTATATATACATATATATATATATATATATATATATATATATATATACATCTATATATACATATATATATATATATATATCTATCTATCTATCTATCTATATATATATATATATATATATATGTTGTTACTTGCTTTATTTGTATTTGTTTTCACCTGAGATGAACGGATCAACCAATAGATGGCGGCATAGGTTGGATCAGGAAGTGTGATGTTTTTCTATTTATTTTCCTTGGTTTTCTAATAAGTGTAAAGTTCTGTTGTTTTGATCCTTTTAAAAGTTTACTTGGCTACCTAGTTTTGTACGTACCAGTATGTCTCCTGAAATTGTAGTGACAAGTGGTGGTTTATACTAACTAATATTACGAAAGGGGCAAAGTTATATTATTGATATGGGTAAAGTATCGATTCTCTTGTATTTCTTCTTCTATGTACGTGACTTAGCCTTCTGAAGTGTTTGCTCTGTATTAAGTGAGTGTGAGGTATTCGAGTATTTTTACGTTGATACGAGTTTATCGTCATATTATGTATTTCTTTGTGTAAAGAGTGTTATACTCGGTTTATTACATAATTATCCCGTGATATCTCTACTGTGTATATTTATTGGGTTTCAGTAATAGTAAATTAATTTTTAAATAATAATTATATTAATTTTAACGGAGTTTGAATAATTACCTTGGGTAAGCAAAATATTTACGTTTCTCTATCTAATAACTTAAAAGTATTAGAAGGAGATCATAACAAGTGGGGGCCTGTCCGGGATTGAAATTTGTTAGCCCTCGGTAATTGTTTGTAAAGATCGTTATTGTGCAAGATTTGTTATACGCGTATTGACGTATTGGTTTTTGTATCTTTAAATTAATTTCTTTTTGTGCAGTTTATCTAAGCGATAATTAGGATATTAAGTTGATAATTATGGAGTCCTTTAACATTAGTGAGTTTGTTGAAAATCCTACGAGTGGATATTTGAGTTCGCACTGGGTATGAAAGGATGATTGGTTACAGATCGCTCGTCACTATAAGTTTGATAAAGACATAAAGAAAGCGTGGCGTAAATCTCAGGTTAAGAGTAACGTAATATCGAAGTTAGTCGATGTTGGAGTTCTCTCGGAAGAGGCCTTTGATTTATGTGATGAAGGTAGTTCAGTCTTGTAGGTATAAAGAATAAAAATTCAGTATGCAAGAGAAAGAGAGGAAAAAGAAAGAATAAAAAGAAAGGAAAAACTTGAGCATCAGGACAGATTAAAAAGGGAAGAACTTAAGCGTCAGGACAAGGAACTTGAGCATCAGGACAGATTAAAAAGGGTAGAACTTGAGCGTCAAGACAGGTTAAATAGAGAAGAAAAAGAATATCAGTTAAAGTTAGAAGCCCTCAAGAGTGGAAGTAAAAGTAAAATTTCTCTTATTGACGAAAGTATGCCTGATGTAAGTAAGTTTACTAAGATTGTACCTAAATTTGAGGAGTCAGAACCGGATGAATTTTTTTCACTTTTCGAGAAGTTTAAGTTGGCCTAAGGAGGTTTGGCCTGTGATTATTCAACCTGCTTTGGTAGGGAAAGCTAGGTCTGCTTTTCTAGCTTTGAATGCTAGCGAGTGCAAGGATTATGATTTTATTAAAGATAATATACTTAAGATATATGAACTTACTCTCGAGTATTATCGTTTGCGATTTAGAATGTTTCGTAAATATGATAAACAATCATATGTAGAGTATATCCATGGTATTGTTAAACTTCATGATAAGTGGATTAAAGCAGCTAGAGTCACCTGCATGGAAGAGTACAGAGAGTTAATGTTACTCGAACAATTTTTAAGAGGAATTTCTGTTGATGTATAGAGATATTTGTTTGAAAGAGAAGTTACAACTTTGCAGAGAGCTATTACTCTGGCTGAGAATTTTGGTCTGTTAAAGCCATTTAAAAAGGTAAACAATTCCAGGAGATCACCACATACATCACCTTGCAAATCATTGCAGAATTCACCACATAATAGTCCTGGCCGGAGTAAAAATAAAGGCCAAGGGAAGGACTATGCTGGAACTAATAATAGCACTGTTGTGAAATGTTATTTTTGTGGTGAGGTTGGGCATATTCGCAGGAATTGTCCTGGATGGCTTAAAACAAAAGAAAAGACAGGGAGTGTAGCTTGTTCTCTCCCGAGAATGTGTAGGTATGGTAAAGAAAAGTCTCCTGTGGTTAGAGAGGAATTTAAACCTTTCTGTTTTAAAGGAAAACTTGTGTTCCAGATGAAAGTTCCAATGGAATCTCTGTCATGATAGTACGAGATACGGGTTCGTTGCACATCTTGGTGGTCAGAGATACAGTTCCTGGGATAGAGAATTGTATGACTCAAGATAGTGTAATTCTGAAGAGCATTGGTGGACTGACTACAGTACCCAGAGCAAAGTTGCATGTGGATTGTAATTTGTTTACAGGGAATACTGTTGTAGGAGTTGTTGACTCATTACCTATACCTAACATTGACTTCCTATTAGGAAATGATATCGCTGGTTCCACATTCCAGATCCTGTTGTTGTGGATCCTCCTCTGATTGAAAATCCAGTGAAGGACCTAGTAGAGAAAGCCATGTTTCAGTCATGTGTCGTTGAACACAGCCTGAAAACTTTAGTTACTGCAAAGAATTCGATTTGTACGGATGCTGTTCATGATGTCGCAGCAGGTGATGTAGTAGAGGAGCTAGAGCACAAAAACTCTCCTCTGATAGAAGACAAGGTAGGTAAAGTCAACAATGAAAATGGCTATAAGCTAGACAACACTATTGTGGAGGTTTGTGAGTCTTCTTTACTAGAGTGTAACATTTTTTATTCAGAGTTTCATAATCTGTTTGAAATTAAGCAATTTGATATTAGAGATGCTCAAGCTAATAATGATTCTTTACAACAAATGTTTAATGAAGCTGTTTCAGAGAGTGAAATCGCTACGGAAGCCACTTACTATTATTTAAAGATGGGAATACTGATGAGAAAGTACAGGGCACTTTCTATGCCTGCTAATGCTTTATGGGACGTGAAGTACCAATTAGTTGTACCTTTACGATTGAGAGAAGAAATAATCCGGATTGCCCATGTGAATACATCTGCCCATCTTGGAGTGAAGAAGACCACACTCAATATTCTGCAATATTTTTATTGGCCTGGAATAAGGGATGTAAAGAAATTTTGTAAAGTATGTGATACTTGTCAAACGGTAGGTAAACCTAATCAGCCTATAAAGCCAGTACCTTTATCTCCACAGATTGTATGTAGTGTTCCATTCGAGAAGGTAATTTCGGATTGTGTTGGTCCATTGCCTAAGTCTAAGAAACAAAACCAGTATTTGATGACTGTTATGTGCAGTAACATAAGGTATCCAGATGCTGTACCTCTGCGTAATATTTCTGCTAAAACATTAATTCCTCATCTAGTTAAGATTTTCCCCCAATATGGAATACCTAGGATTGTACTGACCGATCGTGGAACTAATTGTATGTCTACGTTATTTCAGGAAGTAATGAAAGTAATGGGTATTAAACATTCTATGTCCACAGTATATCATCCTCAAAGTCAAGGTTGCCTTGAAAGATTTCACCAGACACTAAAAGAAGGTTTGACTAAGTTTTGTGAAGAAACTGGCAAAGACTGGGAGGAAGGATTGCCATTTGTTTTATATGTAGTGAGGAATGCTTATCAGGAAAGTCTTGGATCTTCTCCCGCCAAATTACTTTATGGAAGAAAAATTAGAGGACTACTTAAAGTATTATACGACACATGGTTAGACTATAGTGAAGGTGTCAGTTTAAGAGAATATGCAACTAAGTTAAGAAAAAAACTTGAGTATTCACGTAAGTTTGCCCATCAACATTTGTTTAAAGCTCAGCATTCTATGCAGAAAAACTTTGATAGTAAAGCAGAGAAGAGAGAGTTTAAAGTAGGAGATAGAGTTTTAATGTTAACTCCTATGAAGAAAACCTTTGAAAGCAGATATGAAGGACCATTAACTGTGATGAGTAAGAATCAGAATGTATATGAAATATCTACTCCAGGTAAAAAGAGAGATCGGAAAATAGTACATATAAACCGATTAAAACTTTATTCTACTAAGGAGAAAACTGAAGTATTGCCGTTGCTAACTTGGTTCTTGTTGAAAAGTCTTCTGATCAAGTATCTGATAACCATCTTATAAAAACAGATGTCGATTATCCAATTCTGACACTATTAACCACCTGAAATCTAAATTACATCATTTAACCTCTCTTCAATTGCAGGATATACAAAGGTTGTTGGAATCTTTTCCAGCGATTTGTGGAGACATACAAACACAAACGAGTCTTGTGGAAGTTGAGAGACAGCTTTAGATCGGCTCAGTTCC
>NC_090743.1:107572786-107587786 GCF_036898095.1 Palaemon carinicauda | reverse complement strand
GGAATAGGAAAGAAAACCAGGAGAGGAGACACGATTAGGAAGATTGTAGGATGGGGGGGGGAGGGAGGCAGGTAATCCTCTGAAGGTTAAATGTAAACAGTTGCTGAAAGAAAATGAAACACTTCGCAGGGAAAGACTAATTGCTGTATAATCTGTGGTGTCTGTCACTTGCCAAGACAACCAGACGCACGTGAGGGAGAAAGAAGAAAAAGAAGAGGTTAGAAAAACGTGTGAAGGGAAGAAGGGGAAAACATGATACCCGTAAGAGGTAGAAAATAAGGACAACGAAGAAATTACTACAGGTTAAGATTAAGGGGAAAAGAGTCAGATACCTGTCGAATGCTTTCATAAACAAGAGACTTCTTTGAACGTCAGGCGAAAACATATCAATCACTGATCAATTACAAAGAATTACCAACGTGTTAACCTGCTTTTCAACACACACATATATACAAATATGCGTGCATACACGTGTCTGTCTATGTATATACTGTATATACAAGCATAAATATATATAGTATGCATATTTATATATATATATATATATATATATATATATATATATATATATAGATACTAGTGTACACAACCCTTAAAATTACAGCTAAATATTTAGATAGATATATTTGCACACCCACACACATTCAACCCATCCCCTTTCCAAACTACTACACAGCAGTTTTGACAATTTGTGGGAGATTGTTTTCCGAGTGTACTTATTGGGGTACCCACTCTCACCATTGCATAACTAGCCCCTCTCCCCTCTACCTGAGCGACGGAGAGAGACAGGGTAGTGATACGTCTGGCAATGAAGGCGAGTGTGACAGGAAGGAATTAAACAGTGTGCATAGACAGTATCAGGCCACAGCTTCTTCCACGAAGAGGTCAAGGTGCACCTCGAAACCGACCGCTAAGCTTTATTGATGAGTCTGCAGTATATCATATCATCGAAATGCTCCTTCCAAAATTCACGTAGGGTGAGGTTTTTGCTATCAGTGATTTCGGAACATCTCTTGACGATATATTTTTTATCTTCCTAAAGTTTGAAATCACTAGCTGGTCCATGGGCTGGAGGAGAGGGGTGGTGTTTGGCAGAAGATAAAATACCTTGATGAAAGAAAAATCAACTTCGATACCTTCCTCGATACAAGGAGGGTGATTGATTGATCTGAGGTTTTCTGGCATACTGACATTTATGGATATTGTCGCCGATACCGTTTATTGTAAATAAGAAATAAATGAATATTCAATCAAAACCATAAAAGTATAGATGTCATTTTAAAAGTTAAATATCTTTCAGAAGACTTGCTTCTGAAATAAAGCTAAAAATACCACTAACATGGTAGGACACATCATGTCCAAGAATCGTGGCAAGGATGAACCTGCCATCCTCACCTGGAACCTCAAACAGGTATCTATTTCTCTCTTTACTATATGTTGGGCATTCGGTTAACAAACGCCTCACTGTCAATGGTACCAAACAGTCGTCGCAGTATGGTTGATGTTGGCCAGCCGGCAAAAACTCATGTGTCATCTGAGTGTGACCAATGCAGAGACGACAAAGAGTAGTCTCCCACTTTCTTGGTATCCAATTACACCTCCAAGGGGATATAACATTACTTATTTCTCTCATCTTATTTTCAAATGAACAATCCCAATGCTGTTGCCAGTTATTATCAATAGAATTCTTAATTGTGGGTAAAATTTCATTACTGGGAATGAGATACTTTCTTGGTAGCAACTCTGATGCATCACTCTTTGCCAGTGAATCTGCCTTCTCATTTCCGGACACACCTACGTGCACCGGAAGCCAACAAAATCTAACTGTTATAACTTTCATACTAATAATTAAAAGCCACTCTAAAATTTTAAAAATAAATGATTATTGGAATTAAAAACTTCTAAAGCTTGTAGGACACTTTTTGCATCACTAAAAATGGTAAAATTACCCTCGACTTGAAACGCTATTTTCTCAATAGTGGTTAGTATGCCATATAGTTTGGAATAAATATAGAGGATGCTAGAGGAAGTGCACCTCTACAATTAAAAACACTGCTATATGATCCAAATCCAATGCCAGCATCAGATTTGGAGCCATCAGTATATATAAAAGTTTTGTCCCTGTGTTCTTTAACATGTTACGTAAAGAACAACCTGACTTCGTAGTAGGTCATGTTCTTCTTTATACCAATAGAATATTTACAAAAAAATATATCTGGTAATTTCCATGGAGGGGTTGATAATATCCTACATGGAAGCACTTTATTTCTACCTATATCTAAACTGTCCACTAATGTTTTTTCCCCGAAGCCATAAGGTTGAGTAGATTTTGGGTGCAATTCAAAATATCTAGAATGACCTACAAGGTTTGCAGTGTGACAGGCTATAGAATTAGGAAGTCTTTACAACCTAACCCAATACCGAACAAAAGAAGACTTCCGGCAAAGGTCTAAAGGCAAATCTCCAAAGTCAACAAGGTGGCTTGGGATTGGCGAAGTTCTAAAGGCTCCTAAGGACAATCTGATACCAGAATGGAGTTTAGAATCTAAAACTTTTAATCGGCTTGGGGTAGCTGAGGAGTATATTTCACCTCCCATAACTAATTTTTGAAAAAAATTAAAGCCTTGTATAATTTTAGAAGTTTTACGGTCTGCCCCCATGATGAATGGGACAAAACATTAAAAAGATTCAGAGCCTCAAGACATTACTTTTAAGGCTTTCAAGTGAAGAACCCATGTAAGCCTACAATCAAAAATCAACCCTAGAAATCTAGCTTCACTTACACATGGGATACGTTGACCTTCGATGTACATATCCGGATCTGGATATACTCCCCGAAAACGACGGAAATAGAAAACAACAGCTTTACTTGTCGGAAACTTAAATCTATTCATATCAGCCCATTTAAATAAAATGTCGATTGAGAGTTGTAATTTTCTCTCAACCATTACCATTCTATCTCCAGCAAATGATATAGAGAGAGATCATCTATAAATTGTGTTGAGAGAATATCTTTAGGAATGACTGAGGATATCCCATTCGTGGCTAGTGCAAATAGGGTTACACTCAGTACACTCACTACCTTGAGGAACTCCCTCTTCCTGACATTTCCTCTCTAACAAAATTTTACCTACTCCAACTTGGAAAAATCTATATGAAATAAATGCTTGAATGAACAATGATAGCTCTCCTCTCAGTCCAAGATTATGAATGGTTTCAAGTATACCATATCCCCATGTGCCTTTTCGAGGTTAAAAACACATCTGTCGTTAAATGCATTTTCCTAAATCCACACTGGATAGGTGATGAAATACCTTTCTTCTCCAGGTACCACACCAGTCTTGTATTGATCATCTTTTCCATGATCTTACATAAACAACATGTCAATGCAATAGGTCGGTAGTTTGCTGCTAAGAATTTATCCTTACCGGGTTTTAGAAATGCTAAAATAATGGCTAGTTTGCAAATACTTGGATAACTATGATTATACCATATTCTGTAAATAATACTTAAAATAAATAACTTTGAATTAACAGGTACATGTTTAATCATTGCATATGGAATTCCATCGGGTCCAGGGGCTGTACCATTACAAGTAGCAAGTCTGGAATCAAATTCTCTTTTAGTAAAAGGAGAATTGTATGACTCCTCCTTTCCTGTTGCAACATTTTAAATTTTCTTTTCTTCAATGTTCCTATAGTGTTAACCAGGGGATGCTACACATTTGCCTGATACATTTGAGAAATGATCAGCCAGGGCATTGCTAACCTCAGTTGCTCCAGTCACATAATGACAATTCATCATCAACACTGGTGGTGGGTTGAAAGTGAGTTTGCCTGCTATCTTTTTAGCTTTCCTCCACACAGTAGATGGTGGTAGCTTCTTTCATGGCACGACGGAACTGTGCTCTACATTTCTTGTATATAATTATATTCTCCTCAGTACAGCGTCTGCGCAATCATATTAAGAGATCTTCTCATGGTTCTGTGCAGGGCAGTTAGTTCTGAAGACCAACAGGAGACTGGTTGTCATTTGAATAACCCTGTTGTTTTGGGAATTTAATTGACTCCTGCTGTATGGAGAGTTCCATTCAGTAAGTCTATGGCATCATCAACACTTCCAAACTATTCTGCACCACTGCAATTTCGCTTAGCTCACGAAATTTATCCCAGTCCGCCTTGTCAAGATTCCACTGTGGCGATCTCTGTAAAGGTGGACCATAGTTGGTGTTTATAATGACTGGTGCATGATCACTAGTATGCCAATCATCTAATGTCCTCGAGAAAGCAGTTAGAGCTTACGATTGATAGTTCAATGGATGACAAGGAACCTGATTGGACATGAAAGTGTGGGGGCTTTCCTGAATTAAGGAGTTTGACATCTTCATTTCTACAAATGATGATAAGATATTGCCCCTCGTTTTGATTGATTGATTTAAAGTTTTCTGGCATCCTGAATCTTGCCCCTCGTGTTTGCTAAAACATCACCCCATAAAGGATGTCTACCATTTAAATCTGCAAGTAAAAGTAAATATTAGGGGAGTTGTTGAATCACCTCACTAAGTTATCATACAAAAGGTTATCCTTTGGAGGCAAGTACAGAGAGCAAAGTGTATATTTTCTCCCTATATCAATCTGTACTACCACTGCCTGCAGAGCTGTACGAATAGACAAAGTTATTTGGGGACCATCTCGATGAAGGTATATGAGACTTCCGCCATGGGTCCCTACTCGGTGATCATATGGTGTCCTATAACTAATATATTTGCAAGGACAAGGAGTTTTATTATCAAGTTTGCTCTCCTGTAGACATATAATAATGGGGGAATGCTCATGAATGAGGAGATTAAGTTCTTCATATTTGGCCCTTAAACCCTGACATTTCCATTGCATAATGGAGGAAAAAACTATGGTTTGTATTTTGGTAAACCCCCTTAGATGAAGTTTTTGATCTAACCCTATTTCCAGGTGGATTTATTAAAGAGAGTTTTGATAGATAGGGTTTTGCATTTGTGATTTCCTTTTTGTCCTTTAGATCTAATTGTTGAGGGGGATGGTGAACCACAACTTGAATTTCTGATTTATTTAAATTGTCTTCCAGTTGATCAGAAACATCAACAGACAAAACATCCCATTTATTTGATGTCATAACTTTAATATTTCCTATGGAAGGGGGCAAGAGATGGAGGCATCTCTCTTTTCTGATTAATTGGTGGTGAGTTACCAGGTTTTTGCAACTTCTCCAATACAGGTGCACCTGGTAACTTGGTTTCATGTGGAATCTCCATTAAATCAGGCAAAGACATGGCCTGAGAGAGGTTAGTACTATTGTTGGGAATGGGGGACGAAGGCTGTACAGAACTGGGCAATGCCCCAGTTTTAAATACAGTGGCAGAGCCTCAGAAGTCAATATGCTTACCTCGTCATACAGCACATTATTATTAGATGAAGTATATCTTTTCTTAGAATTACTAGCAGTGCTAGGTGGGTTTGATGTCTCTTGTAGTAAATTTCCTTTTGAATTTAAGAACTTTGCATAGCAAGTTGATTTATTCAGCAGTCTTTTTGCATGTCCCACACTTCTCTATTC
Source organism: Palaemon carinicauda (assembly GCF_036898095.1). NCBI lineage: Eukaryota > Metazoa > Arthropoda > Malacostraca > Decapoda > Palaemonidae > Palaemon > Palaemon carinicauda. Next base: position 107,582,197 of record NC_090743.1, on the reverse strand, counting down.
TAAACTGGATTTGTTGAGGGCTGCTTCCTCCAACTAATACTGTTCACATCTCCTATTAGTTGATTTATGATTCAAGTTGCAGTTTAAACACCTGGCCTCAAGTGTACAGTCTCCAGGATAATATTTGGAGCAAATACCACACATTTTCTAATTTTTGCAAACTTTAGATGGGTGACCAAATTTAAAACAATTAAAGCATTCTGCTTGAAATGATGAACTTTAATCCTTTCATTTTCAATAACAATAGAAAAAGGTACATCAGCATCCTGGAAAGTAAGTATAATCATTGATGTTCTAATGTCCAGGAATCTTATGCACTTTCCATACATTTAGTGGACACTTGAAAAGTATCTCCTCCTCTGTAAATTCGTACAGGTCTTTATCAAAGACTGCTCCCGTTCCATAACTAAAATTTAGATGAGGTTTGATTTCTAATTTAATTTCATCAGTGCTTGTCTGAAAGTTAGATAGTATTGCAGACTGTGTCGAGGATTTGTCATGGATGAGAACTATTTTTCCCAAAACAAGCTATATCACCAGGTGCAATGGTTCCTACTTTTTTTCTGAATCAATTCACATATTCTAAAATAATTCCCTATTACCCCTTTAGGTTCAGCTACAGGCCACATTGGTGGTTTTGGCTTTCTCTGTGAAGGAATGGGTGAATTTACTTATTTTTTTTTAAATCAATCAGCAGGTTTGTATACATCCAATTCCTTTGGGACCTTATCACAAAGTGCTCCCATAATTTTCAAGTTGTTAATTTTAACGTTACTTATATTACAAACAGCAACAAATGCTTCGTCATGACTATCAAAAGATACCCATGAGTTCCATTTTTCATCTCTGAGTCTCATCCTTATTTCCTTCATCAATCCATAGCACTCAAAAGCTTTATATATATCATCATAATTTGTAGAATGGAATTTGGGCAACATGGAGGACTCTCAGTTTCCTTGTGTTACCCAAATTAATAGATTTTTAACATCAGTAGAGTGGTCTTTTTTAGTTCCAAGGCCGCCAACAAAATTTTCTTTAATTAAACTATCAGATGTTGTCAACAGTGTGGGAGAAAATCAGCGTATCCAGGGGATGGGTGTTCGTTATTTGAAAAGTCCATAAAGCAGGGGTCGAGATAGGTTTGTTGATTGTTTAGGTTTACCTGCTCTAGAATACTGAGGTATCATTCGTCAGATAGGAAATATGCATTCTCCACTATCGGCATAATGAGAGTATACTTCCCAGATGGTCCACTCCATACCCTACCTGAAGGATAGCACCAAAACATATATAGAGGCACAGGTGTAAGCTGAACCCGTCTGTTAAGACTGACACAAAGAACCTATGGAATCATCCTCCCCATATCTGTAATGATGGGCTTTGGGCCAGAAGCCGAGAATCCTACCGCAAGCATTGGATCCCCTTGGAATCCGAAAACCCAACCTTTGAAAACAGTTCCGCCAAAAAGGTCCAAACCATCTTCAGGATGGCTGAGATCATCCAACAATTTCACATATAGCTTTGAACGCAAATACCCCCCAACCGTGATACCTACTCCCAGCAAAACGGATGTAGAAACATCCACACCAGTGGCAATAACGGATGTAGAAACATCAACGGCATTAAAAAAAAGTAGATAAATACACATATATATATATATATATATATATATATATATATATATATATATATATATATATCTATATTACAGGATATTTTTTTCAGAGTTTGGTAAACAATACAAAATAAAGTTTATAAAATGAGAAGGTCGAAGTAGTAGTATTCAGAGTAAGGAAAAGATGAGAGAGAGAAATTTAGATTTGAACTGGGGGAGCAATTTCCCGATGTTCGAGAACCCTCTTGCACATCACCAAGTTTCAGCACGGGAATGATATGCCATGCTGAAGCTCAATGGCTTCATGAAGGCATTCTCTCATTAAGAGGGCCAGGAGGGTGAGCAGGGGCATTGTCTAACACCAGAAAGAATTACAGGGGGAGGTACTTCTGTTCCAAATATTTTTTCACAGTCGAGCCGAAACAAGGTTAACCTGCTAGGTGAACAATGATGAAAGAATGAATGATTTGAAGTTTTCTGGCATCCTGACATCGAAGATCACTGACGCCAACATCATTTATTATAAATAAAAATTAAAAGAATATTCAATTAAAACCAGAAAAGTAAATATGTTACAAAAAATGAATAACATTAATAAGACCTGCTTCTGATTGATTGATTTGATGTTTTTAGGCATCCTGACATCTAAGGTCATTGACGACGATATCATTTATTCTATATAGAAATTAATAGAATATTCAATTAAAACCATAAAAGTTAAATAGTTTTCAGAAGACCTAATTCTGAAATAAATCTATAAATGCCGCTTGCATAGTAGGACACATCATGTCCAAGAATCTTTGCAAGGATGAACCTGCCATCGTCACCTTGAGCCTCAAACAGATATGTATTTCTTAAGGTATTATAGCTAGGGCCTTCGGTCAACAAATGCTTATTGTTACCCAGGCTTTTGCATTAGCCCTACACAACACAGAAAACTTCTCATTAATCCCTTTGTGGGACTTAAAAGCTCGAGAAGTTTCCGATTGAGACACCAGCAGGGGCTTCACATTATATTCCCACTGATGTTTGCACGGAGTCCAAGGGTATGCCTGTACTTCATAGGTGTATCTCCGGGTAGCTTCTTTTCTTCCACAGTGATGCAAGTCCGATGAGGAATTTTCTTCCAGAAAAGCCCAGTTTCGTCGCAGTTGAAGAATTGCTGCAGACTGTAGCCTTCCTGGAGAACAACTCGTCAAATTTCTTTACAAAGGCTTCGGCTTTTGTGTCTGAGCTGGCAGCCTCTCCATGACGTACCACCGAATGATCGCCAGACCGTCTCTTAAATTTTTCAAACCACCCACGAGAAGCCTTAAACTCTTGGGGTGCCTGCTTCGATGTCCCTTTTCCTGTGTCGTCTTTGGCCTGAGCACACACGAGATCACCGACAATTGCGCTGGCCTTCTGGCAAATTATCGTTTCAGTGATCATGTCTCCAGCGATTTCCTTGATCTTAATCCAAATAAGCAGGAGTCTCTCAAACACATCATGGTCATGCCTTTTCTTACTGGAGAAAACAATCATGCCCTTAGAGGGGGTTGCTGCTTTGATGCCTTCCTTCTGCTTTAGGATGGTTCCTATCAAAGATGGATTTCAGCCATATTCCTTAGCGATCACACTTAACCGCATGCCAGCCTCATACTTCTTGATTATCTCAATCTTTGTCTCCATAAAAAGTATCCTCTTCTTCTTTCCCTGAACATCAACAACTTGGGACACATAGTTAATAACGTACGACTTGAATAGCGCAAAACAAAACAGTTCAGTACGTAAAAGCATGAAAGCAAAATCACAAGCACGACTTCAATGTTGACAATAGCACTACCAAAACGAAATGAGCGAAAGACACCAATACGTAGATGCATGATGGGATAGCTAACCAATAGGAGAGCAGGATTGTATGGCAGTAACTATCATCAGAGTAGGGAGATATCCAATGGGAGTACGGGAGGATGGTGGCAAATTTTAAAATTAGTGTCAGCGGTCGGCCGAATTTCGTACCATACCTCGATTTATAGCATGAAACATTTTTCACAATATGTGAAATCTCGTTTTGCAACGTGAAAATTCATGAGCAGTAGAATTTGTATCAGGAGGTATCACTCTAAGTGTCTAAACAATTGAGGCGCCAATTGTCTGATTCAGGTCAAAGATATTACAAGTAGGTAAAAACACACAGATAAAATATAACATATCAAAGGAAAGTAAACTTGTAATACATGACGTACTTGTAAAACAGTAAAGAAATGTGGTGGACATATTTTGTAGTGTTGCTGTTGTTCCAATTGCCCTGTGGAACACGTGCTAGGCTTGGCTGTATGTACGAGGCCTGTGTAATGAATGAGTAATTTTTTATAGGAGATAATAACCACGACTCAATAAAGAAATATGCCGGCAACGGTTTTCTAAATATTTTCCTGTAATGGTCACAGGCCACCAGTATGCTCTTGCTGTTAACTTTTTTTTGACACAGACACAGCTCACTCGCATCTATACGGCCAAGCATAAACATTGCCAGTATTTTCTGCAGGAGCAGCAGTACTGAGAAATTTTCGATGATATTTCACAGGCAATAAATTGAACGTATACATAAACCTTGGTTTGAAATTGGTGCTACTATAGCAACATTATCCTATACAATTATTTACTGAACGAGTCAACTCGCACGCCCTCAAGTAAAACGGATAGTGGTAAAAACTAATATTCTTGAATGTGCACGAGCTTAGAAATTTTCATTTCTATGATAAATGATGAATTCATTTCCTTTACATCTAACCTTCAGCATTTTTACAACATATTTCTGAATACAATAAGACTTGTTCACATAAATGTGCAACCATCCTATTATGAAAATCCCCTAGATGTTCAGCCGTAACTCTATATTAGATAGTTATGCATTGTATTTATTTATTTATTTTTTTCGCACTTTTTCGATGTTCTTCCGCTTTGAAGTGCACTTTTCTACACAAATGAACCACTTTTTCTTGGTATGAATTTGCCCCATATCTAATAATTTGTGTTTTTATTGTTACTATTTTTACCGAAATGGTTTGGTAAGGATTTTAAGGTAATATCTTCAGTATCCTAAGCCATTATCCTTGTCACTTTGATATCGAGAAAGAAAAGAAAAGAAAAAAAATCTGTCTTTGATCTGAGAACACTTGACGTTAATGGAAAGGCAAAGGAGCAACTTCAGGGAATCAAGCAGCGACGAGAAGCAGCGCAAGAAAAATTGAGCTCTGAATAAATCATCAAAGATCTTGCGGGTAAAAGAAGAGAACAAAAGTGACCAAAAAGAAGATGCAACCAAACAGACCATGAATCTGGCGTTATAATAGGTAAGTGTGGTTCACGAATATATGACATAAAAAGGGTTCTATGCTTGAGGAACATAATGTCATAGAGAGAGAGAGAGAGAGAGAGAGAGAGAGAGAGAGAGAGAGAGAGAGAGAGAGAGAGAGAGAGAGAGAGAGAGAGAAAGGTGGGGGCTGATTTGCATTCTAGATTGGCAGTCTCTTATCTGTGGAACTATGTCTTTGAATATTATCGCCTGATATACAACCAAGGAATTCTAAGAGCTTCTGGGGAGTTTTTTTAGAGCTGTTAGGGGAATTCTGTGGATTGCATGATCGTCCCGGAGAATTTAAAGGAGGTGCAGGGAATTCACAAAGACTTTCAGAAATTCGTAAAAGTTTTCGGAGAAATGTAGAAGACGCCTTGGCAAGTAAATCATTCAAGGCGAAAGGATTATGTGAAAGTCACCACACACTCTTTCGAGATGGAATGCAACCGACTCTGGATATGTAATTGTTTTATAACACTTTTTGAAGTAATAGACTTTTATTTCATTTTTCCGAAGAAGGCACGGGAAAAATCTCGAGTACAATTGTTGATGGAAGTTCTTGTTGGAAGTTGATGGTTGGCGTCATAGTGAAGGATTATATCATGGTAATTACAAATGTATTTTAATGTAATAATCATATGTTTTAACAGTTACAGCATTGACCCAGATATAAAGAATCTTTATTGACAAAATAGTTGACAAAAGTAATTATTTGCGATACACTTCTTATATATGAACACAAACAGACGTATATAATCAATTATACTTCCTTATTTAAAGGAGGGGATTTGTTGCGCTTAGAATTATAGATATAAATTAACTGAGAGAGCTTTAAAGCATTGGAGATTGATAAACATTGTCATGTTAATGCAGCGTTTAGTGGAAAAGTAAATTATACCTTACGATCCACATATCCTGAATCTTACTATTACATAAGTAACTTTTGTGACGTGAATGACAAACTTTCAAATGAAACTATCAAAATCATCAGATTTGTCTTACAATTATTTACTCCTATATACAGTGATACAGTAATTGACCTCATATTTACTTAAAATTTACGGGAATGACAAGATAATTATAATCAGTGGCTGCTATTTCGAACTACCAAAAGTCTCTCTCTCTCTCTCTCTCTCTCTCTCTCTCTCTCTCTCTCTCTCTCAAACTTGCAAAAACGTAAGGCGAAAGATAAAGAGAAAGCCTTGATGGAGTTGAAGGCCACAGGGTACGAAGTATAGAGATGGAAAAGTATGACACGGAATAGAAAGTTAATAAAAGACTATGGGATGGGGAAAGTGATGGGGAGAGGGAGGGTGAGGAGGATAAGGGAGAGGGAGGGTGAGAAGGATAGGGGAGAGGAAGGGAGAGAGGGATAGGTGAGAAAGATACTGGGGAGGGGGGAAAGGATGGGAAAGAGAGAGATTGATTAATTGATTTTAGGTCTTTTGGCATCGGGGAGAAGGATTAGACAGTGTTCAATGAAACACTTTGAAAGTAATGAACAATCATAAAAGAGACAGTGACACTTCACCATACTGCCAGATGATAGTGAAGGAGGGAAAGAATGTGGTGGGAGGGGCTGCAGGTGGATGGTGGAGAAAGAAGACAAGAAGGAGGATGAGAGACCGTAAAACAGAGTTAAGTGGGAGGGAGGGGAGATGTGGACGGGGTTCAGTAGCATACTTCGGAGGATTTTGTCGGAGTGACCCAACTTGACCAAATACTATACCGGACCCTTCTCATAAGACTGGAATGTATAAACAGGTTCGTATAAGAAAAGAATGTACTTTGGGGCAAGTTGTATACGGCAGTCCTTTTGGCTAGTACCAAAAAGACCCCCAAAACAGACGTACTTTTGGGCTAATTACTGACTAACATACAAACATCGTTCTCTTGGGCTGGGTACCGATTACAACCTTGAGTGACTTACTTTGGGGAATGTACCAAAGATTTTCTTGGGGGCGATAAACCAACAAACCATGCTCCTACGGAGATTTTAAAGCTTTCTTACACAAACCTTTGGATAAACACGGATTGTTGGGTTTGATTTCGAAATAAAAGGCAAATTATTTAAAGTTTATCCATCAACAGACGATCAAAATGTTTCCGAAATATTAGAGATTGGAACATAACCTTAAAGGCTTCCTTCCACAAAACCATTGACGCAAAGTAATATAGACATCAAACATACTGAGCAAGAACTTTGATCGTCCATAGGACGCTTCCGTTGTCTTTGGATATATTCATAAATTATATCTTAAGTGAAAACCATCAGGAAAAACATTCTATGACCTTTAAAAATCGAGTAAATAAAAACCGTATAATAATGGGAAATAAAAGCCATAGAAAGAAAAAATAAAGAATAGAGAATATATTCTTGCCAGATTTTATAAGCCCTTTGAATTATTGCAAGACAAGATATCAAATATTATTATCCTTAACCTGATTAAGAAAAATATTTAACAGTTAATCATCATTTATCCTTTTTTATTTTCTAAAATCCCTTAATGAATCCCCTCAATTACTGCTCCCTGTACTGTCAACTCCTGCTTAAACTATTGATTATAAAAAAAACTCATAATAATTCAAGACAATTTCGTTTTAATAATCAACAATATCATTGTATTATAATTTTACCTGAGAAGACTGTACAAGAACTTTTAATAAGCTCTGCGAAAGTCTTGTGTAATCTATTGACAAAAGAGATTTTGAATTCTCATTAGATCTCCTTCACAATTGTTGAAAATGCTATTAAATTCCCTGCATCTCCTTTAAAATCCCTAGAACTGTCATGTTATCCCCCTGAATCTCCCTCACGGCTCTTGAGAATTCCTGGTGACTTCTTGGAAGGATTCGGTGTATCCCGAATTTCCGAGGATAAAGTTTACCCACTCTAAAATGTAAATGAACTCTCTCTCTCTCTCTCTCTCTCTCTCTCTCTCTCTCTCTCTCTCTCTCTCTCTCTCTCTCTCTCTCTCTCTAAATTTGACATAATTATATATGTACAAGTATAAAACCCACTTTTCTTCTTCTTCTTCTTCTTCTTCTCGGTGACTTTTATTCCGTCTTTTCCCGACAAGATCTTTGATGTTTTATTCAGGGTGAAATTTCACTCATGTTGCATCTCGTTGCTGCAGGATTGCATAAAGATGCCGCTTCACTTTCCCCTCAAGTGAAGTCCTCAAGTGAAGAGAAAATGAAGCAATGGTCTGGAAATTCTTGTGTAGAACTTTGAGGAAACTTTTCAATAAAAAGGAAGAGGGAAAACAACGAAGTTCAACTTTCTTATTTTAAGCCAAATAAAGACTAGATAGCGTGGTGTTGATGTTTCAGGATTACGAGCAAGAAAGTACGAGGAGAACGAACAGAAATGAATACGTTAAAAATATATATACCAGTATATATATATATATATATATATATATATATATATATATATATATATATATATATATATATATATATATATATATATATATTATAGTCTCGTTTCTGGGAATCAAAAGTATAATATTATATATATTACGGCTGGCAAACTACACAACCATCTCGAGATCCAAACTCACCTGATCGTTTTCACATTAAATCTGTTACACTTGAAAATATTACTACCCGAGCTCTGAGACAGTTATATAACTCCAAGACTACAATATACAAAAACACTGAATATCCAAAGGTCTCTCAAGTACACAACTTCTCACTTCGATTCATTAACAGGATACAAGAGAGTATGAAATAAACACTGATGATTGAATTAATACAATTTAAAAAAAAAATAGATATATTCTATATAAATTACAACACTTTGAAAGAATTTACATAAAAAAAAATCACTAGAAATATTAACTCTGAGTAAAACTTAGATTAAGACAAAAGAAATGTTACACTGTGAAAATTATATAATCAGTTGACTTGAAATTAAATCTGAATAAAACCTCAGACTAAGACAAAAGAAATAATTACACTCTATTGCTTAAACTCTTGAAGAACTTAAATAAAGTAACTGATAAACTTACTAACTTCACGTATTTTCATGAATCTCAATGGGCCAGTTACAAAGATTTACACAATGCCAAAACTCACCACAACACAATTTAAAATCAATTATACACAATATGGGCTGGGGCACAATATCACTTTGGAGAGGACACACTATAGGTACTAGAGAGAGAGAGAGAGGGAATTTTGGCTCTTTCACAGGAAGACTGTTTCTCTTCTGCCCCGCATCCCTGGGGGCACTTATATATGATTGATCTTAGCTACTTCCAGAATATTCTAGTCCGAGGTCTGGAAGCTTGGGGGTTGGCCTAACAACGACGCCAGAGTTATCAACTAGATAAAAATTCAGACTGACGAACCTTGCTTTCAGGCAACTCTCAGACGCATACCAACGCAACAGGGAGACGACTCTCTCTCTTCGTTAGCTCCGCCCACCTTTGTCCTCAGAAATAAA
>NC_090743.1:107565286-107570286 GCF_036898095.1 Palaemon carinicauda | reverse complement strand
TCTTCTTTGCCTCAGTACAGCTTTCATTAATAACTCTGTGAGCAATTTTTATACCATAACCGCTCCCTGAATTCATAGCTTTGTCAGCCTCATCTGCTTTCCTGTATAAATATGGTCTCCGTTTCATTCCTGGTTTTTTTTTTACATCACTATCAATACTGGAATACTTAGCATGCTCTACCTTGTAATTCTCATTACTTCTTCGCAAAGTTTCACCACCCAATTCCTGCCTTTGTCTTTGTCTCCTATTTATAGTATCCCAAGTATCATTTGTTATCCCTGGTTTTCTCCTTGCAACTGCATGTCCCAAAACTTTACTACCACCTGACTGATATATGTTCTTAATTTTACACCATTCTTCATTAATTGACAACTCTTTGTTTCTCAAAGTCTCTAAGACTGCAAATCGATTCCTGCATTCAATTGTAAAGGTTTCTCTGTTCTCATCTTCTGGAAACTTAGTTGTATTAAACCTAGGTATTCAATCTTCATTTCTGTTGGGTGCTTTCAGTTTTAATTTCAGTGTGGCAATGAGGAGCATGTGATCACTGCCTATATCTTCACCTTTATAGCTTCTTACATTTCTCAGAGTCCTACTTTTCTCTTTATTAATGGTTATTTGATTTTTTAATTGCCACGAGATGAAGTCCATGTATATCTGTGGATGCGCTTGTGCTGAAAAAACCTATCTCCAATGACAAAATTGTTTGTAGAACAGAAACTCATGAAATGTGCTCCATTTTTATTTGCAACTTTACCAAGACCCTCAACACTCATCACATTCTCGATCCCTTGATTATTCCTTCCAAATTTAGCATTGAAGTCACCGATTAAAATTTTCATGTATCTCTCGGGGATCTCATCTATTACACAGCAGTTCTATTTGGTATTAATCTTTCCTTTCTTCAGGAGGAATCATTTGTTGGTGCATAGCAAACTATAAAGCTCATCTTGCACTGCTTTCATTTAAACTTTGCTAGTAACAATCTACTATTTACAGCTCGCCATTCCGTTAAAGTCTTTTCTGCTCTTGGAGTCATCATCAATCCTACCCCTTCGCTTCCAACTTCATCTGTTCTTCTTGATTCGTGGTTCTAACATCCCAATTACCAATTTTAAATTTTTCGTTAGTATTTATAAACTGGGAGATTCTTAGGCCTCCGCTGCGCCCGTGACTGATGGCTATTTTGTTATTTTCGCTTTCTATAAACTGACTAGCTCCATAAAGGATTCATTGCTTAAATTCATCAAAGGATAACCAGTTTCTTGTGATGCGCAGTGTCTATCTAACTAAGCTAAGTGACCCCTGCCAGTTCAAACTAATTCCAGTAAGACCATCCGCCAGGCATCAGGAGTAAAAGTCGAAAAGGGATCTTGCCTTAAACCCAATCCGTCTCCCTGTTGCCAGTGACTTCATTGAGATTTAGGGAGCAGTTCCTCCACACCCAATGTTGACGTTACTCCAAGTTCCTTATCTGCTTATATAATCATTAGCAAACATGGATATATATATATATATATATATATATATATATATATATATATATATATATATATATATATATATATATATATATAATGATAAATTTTGCACATTTAGACATGTTTTTCATATTCAAATAAGCCATATATTTTAATACATTAATGTCTGGATTCCCTTACCGACCTCAGGATCAGAGTCCCAAGGCGAAACCTCTCAAAGACAATAGCATCTGATCGGCCGGGAATTGAACCCTGGTTCAGGATACTTATATGACAATGACTGTATCATTTATCCACGAAGAAAGATCAAATTCAATGACAATTCTTCTGCACATATACCTGTCAAAGTCCGGTTTCTTGTACTTGTACTTTTGTAATTGAAATCAACCATTCTTCACCATCGTAGCTAATTGTGTGTTTGTAATTGGCATTTGGTTAATGATCGACGGTTACCATAAAATTTTCTTTTGAAGATTCTCTAAAAGGAAATTATCCCTGAAAAGGAAATTTCTGTTCTATTCACCGTCCTCCTTAATGGAGCTACTCTCACTCTCTCTCTCTCTCTCTCTCTCTCTCTCTCTCTCTCTCTCTCTCTCTCTCTCTCTCTCTCTCAGCAAGATAAGTGAGAAAAGGAAATGTGGGATGGGATATTCCAGCCTCCAGAGGATTTTAGTGAAGACCAGATTCTGTAGGTTCCAAATGTTAAGTAAGGTGGCGGAAAAATGGTGAGAAATTGCGAAAAATGGCGATATTCTGAAGCTCCCATTTATCAAGAGACATTTAATGTTCATGGCTTATATCGACACACTCCTTTAAGGGAACACTTTTAGAGACGGATGCATTTTTTGGAATTCTTGTATTTTAACTTATTTGTTTATTTTACACATCATCATACTTTACCTTTACTGTAAATATTAGTAAAATTGTTTTCAAGACACCAAATATATAATTGCATTACCCTGCAATTCCTAATATGATAGAGAGTCAGAAAAGAAAAGGGAACCGTTTTCGCCACATACAATTCCAAAATCTTTTATATAATACCAACGATTGCGAAGAGAACCGCTTCCACCTCCAAAGAAAAGAAGAAAATCTAGTTAAGTTCCACAAGAAGAAACAAGAAGCAATGAAGACAAATTTTCCAAAGATTTCTTTAAGAGTTTTGGAGGAGAGTCTTTAGCAGTGACCAAGACCCCAAGGGAACGCTGTGTACCTGGTTCTTTCACGAAGCCTTCGATTCAGGATATATAACTTTCAACGGCCTCAAATAGACTATCTTTTTTTTTTAATGGCTGTAAAACAAATTCAATAGCCAAAATATAAACGAAATCTACTATAGGCCTATATAGAAACTAAATCTGTTTACACACGCACATATTCAATACACACACATTATATATATATATACATAGGTATTAGGTTGGACAGGGCACTAGCCACCCGTTGAGATACTACCGCTAGAGTGTTTTAGTTTCCTTTGACTGGCCAGACAGTCCTACATTCGATCACCCTCTCTCGTTACAGCTAATATTTCTTTTGTCTACAAATACATCGAATAGTTTGGCCTATTCATTCATTCCATATTCTTCTCTGTCGTCATACAACTGACAACACCGACATTACCAAGCAAGTTTCCTTCGTTCAAAGGGTTAACTACTCCACTGTAATTGTACAGTGGCTACTTTCCTCTTGGTAAGGGTAGAAGAGAGACTTTATGTATGGTAAGCAGCTCTTATAGGAGATGAACACTCCATAATCCAACCATTGATCTCTAGTCTTGGGTAGTGCTATAGCCTTTGTACTACGGTCTTCCATTTTATTGTGGTAGGATTAGGACCAAATGATTATAGTTTCTTTATATATAGAGTCAGAAGCTAATAAGTTTCATGAAGAAAGCATTTTTTAAAATGATGTTACATGTTAAAGCATTAAATTATCACATATAATTCATACACTTTGAATTCTGTAATGTTCAGTGAATGGCACATTTCAACCTCATATCAAAAGGTACTGAAAATGTACAATATCTTATATCAATGTCATCCGTGACTGATTATATCTTAGTGAAACCTCCAACACGGACCCTCAAATATCTTAAATTCAAGTAACATAGGTAAGACGATGAAGATGATGCAATGAAAATCCACCAAAATAGGCGATATCACCTCTTTAATGATTCACTGTTAAAGACTGACAATGGTGACAAGTATTTCAGGATTGTCGCGTCATAGTATCACGAATGACTGCAATCTTATGGCGTTGCTAATTCTTTGGCCAGCATTTTATGCAATCGTCTTTGCTCATAATGTCATTTTGCGTGTTACAAACAAAGATCATTTGCCTGTAAATGTTCAGTTTTTGGTAAGGCAGAACATCAGTCGTAAAATGACATACGAATTAATGTTGAACGAAAATAAAACTAATGGATAAAAGTTCCATTGCCAAAGAACGACTTCTATCATATCATACATGGATATAACCTACAACATCCACGCTAGAGAGAGAGAGAGAGAGAGAGAGAGAGAGAGAGAGAGAGAGAGAGAGAGAGAGAGAGAGAGATACTTTCAAATCACGTCCAAAATTAAGAAACTAGAGGAAAAAAAGAGTGACACTCGAAACAAATTTGAGCCTAAATGAATCTGGAACCTAATGCATATTTTGAAAGCACAAAATAAGGGGATAAAATAGATATTTTCGAGAGGCTCAACATGGTTCTGTTGAATAATTTTTTTTCTTTTTTTATAAGAGTTTGCCTTCTAAAAGGAATGCGTTTTCTGAATATTATTTTCTTTCCAAAGTCCCATTTACCTTGAAAAATCCCACACACACTTAACATAACCTATAAGGTAGTGGGGGGGGGGAGCGGATTGTTACTCGTACCTATCTCAAAAACTCTCCCATCCACATGATTGCCAAAGAGCAGATTGAACAAAAGTCCTGACTATCCAAACTCTACAGTAGAAGCACTTAGCTATTCCATGGAAGAGAAAATCTCTCAGAATAGCGAACCAAGTTTCGTCGGCTTCCAGCTTAGAAATACTTTAAGGAATGTTTAAGGAATGGAGTAACATAACCTGTTCAACTGAATGCAAAAGCTTCTTCTATTTGATTCAAGATGAATAACCTACAGTTTCGTAGAAATAATTCCTTTTACCAAAAGGAAGAAGAGCGTATGGTTATATCATTCTCTCATGCTTTAAGTAAAAGGAAGAAGTATTTAATGAATTCGAGAACAATAACATAACCTTATCCTACATATTATCTAATGTGTGGATAGTATCATAATCATTGTGATTATCATTACCACCAATAATTAAAAACAAGATAAAGTAGAGCCTAGAATATATACAATAAAAAAATATACTTTTGTGTATTCATAATTCTTAAAGGGCAAAACTAATTATATATCACTGATAAGTAAGGGCAATAAACAAGAAATAATAAATAAAAAAAGAAAACACTAACAGAGAAAATCTTGTATGAGTATGCCCTTAGGAAGTAACTTAACCCTAAGAGTT
>NC_090743.1:107555286-107560286 GCF_036898095.1 Palaemon carinicauda | reverse complement strand
ACACCACTCCCTGAACAACTCCCACTTGGACTGATACACCTTGATGGTTGAAGACCTCCTTGCCCTCGCAATTGCCTTGGCTGCCTTCTTCGAAAATCCTCTAGCTCTAGCGAGTTTTTCGATAGTCTGAAGGCAGTCAGACATAGAGCTCGGAGGTTTTGATGATTTCGGGCCAAGTGAGGTTGTCTGAGAAGATCGGGTCTCATGGGAAGGCTTCTCGGGAAATCCACCATCCATTCCAGTACCTCTGGAAACCAGCTCCTTGACGGCCAGAACGGAGCTATCAGTGTCATTCTGGTCTCCTCGTGAGAAATGAACTTCTGAATCACTTTGTAAAGGATCTTGAACGGAGGGAAAGCATAAACCTCCATGTGTGACCAGTTCAACAGAAAGGCGTCTATGTGCAAAGCTTCGGGATCTGGAACCGGAGAGCAGTAACACTCCAGCCGTTTGGTCTTTGCGGTGGCAAAGAGATCCACGAGAGGTCGACCCCATAACCGCCACAGACTCTTGCAGATGTCCGGGTGCAGAATCCATTCTGTGGAGAGAACTTGACCTTTCCTGCTGAGTCTGTCTGCGCTCACATTGTTGACCCCCTGGATGAACCGCGTCAAAAGAGTCACCTTCCTTTCCTCCGCCCAAACGAGAAGCAGTCTTGCAATCTCGTACAGAGGCCAAGAGTGGGTCCCGCCTTGCTTCACAATATAGGCCAGAGCTGTCGTGCTGTCCGCATTGACTTGGACCACTTTGCCCCTGATCTGCTTTTCGAAGCCGATGAGAGCCAGATGAATAGCTAAAAACTCCTTTTGATTGATGTGGAGAGAGGTTTGCTCCACCGTCCAAGTCCCCGAAAGCTCCTGCTTCTCTAGAGTGGCTCCCCACCCCGAATTGGAGGCGTCGGAACACAACACGAGGTCTGGGCTCCTCTGAAGTAAAGACAAGCCTTCTTTCAGTCTGGGCTCGTCCCACCATTGAAGATGAGACTTGATGGAAGCCGAGATGCGAATGCAATCCCTGTCGAGGCTGTCCCCTTTCTTCCAATGGCGATTGAGATGAAACTGAAGAGGACGCAAGTGCAACCTCCCCAGGGTCACGAACTTCTCTAACAACGAGAGAGTCCCCATAAGGCTCATCCAATCTCTGACGAAGCAAAGATCTCTCTTCAGGAACATTTGGACTTTTAGGAGGGCTGCCTGGATTCTCACCGACGACAGAAAAGCCCGAAAACTCCGACTGTGAATCTCCATCCCCAAATAAAGAATCTCCTGGGATGGAGTCAGTTGCGATTTTTCCGAGCTCACCAGGAGGCCCAGTTCTCTGGAGAGATCCAAAGTCATCTTGAGGTCCTTCAAACAACAATCGGCTGAGGAGGCTCTTATCAGCCAATCGTCCAGATACAGAGAGGCCCTGATTCCCCTCGAATGCAGCATGCTTGCCACATTCAGCATGATCTTGGTAAACAATAGAGGAGCCGTGCAGAGTCCGAAACAAAGAGCCTTGAACTGGAAGACCTTGTTTCCGTCCATGAACCTCAGATAACGTCTGCAGCTGGGATGAATCGGAAGGTGGAAATAGGCATCCTGAAGATCTAAAGAGACCATCCAATCGTCCTTCCTCACAGCCGCCAGAACTGTTTTCTGAGTCTCCATAGTGAACGTCGAATTTTGGACGTAACCATTTAGCACACTTACGTCCAGAACCGGTCTCCACCCTCCGGAACTCTTGGGTACTAGAAAAAGGCGGTTGTAAAACCCCGGAGACGTAACATCCTGCACTTCCTCTATTGCTTGCTTCTCTAATAAAAGAGACGTCTGAAGAAGCATGGCTTGCTTCTTGGGTCCCTCTCTGTATTTGGGCGAAAGATCCACTGGATCTGTGACTAAAGGAGGATTGGCCAGGAAGGGGATCTTGTAGCCCTCCTTTAACACTTGGACGGACCAGGGGTCTGCTCCATTCCTCTCCCAAGCCTCCCAGAAGTGAGTCAACCTGGCACCCACTGCTGTCTGAAGGAAAGGGCAGTCAGACTTTACCTCGGCCGGACTTGCCCCATCTGCCTCTAGGCTTCCTTCCTTCTGGTTTAAAAGAGCCTCTTCCAGAGGACTTCCCACGAAAGTACTGAGGTCGAAACCCAGAAGAGGATTCCTTAGGTTTACAAGAGGAGAATGACGGTGGCAAAACTTTCCTAGTCGAATGAGTAACCAAGTCATGTGTGGCCTTCTGCGTGAGGGCAGTAGCCACCTCGCCTACCAATTCCTGCGGAAATAAGGTATTAGCCAAAGGTGCGAAAAGAAGGCCCGTTTTCTGGTAGGGAGACACTCCTGCAGAGAGAAAAGAGCACATCGTGGCCCTTTTCTTGAGAATTCCAGCTGTAAACAAGGCAGCAAACTCGTTGGAGCCATCCCTCACACCTTTGTCCAAGCAGGACATCAAATGAACCAAACCAAACCACTAGTGTCCGTTTCCGTCATATCGGAAACCCTCTTACTCAAAGCCCCCAGAGCCCAGTCCAAGAAATTAAAAACTTCGAAGGCCCTGAACAGACCTTTAAGCAAATAGTCGAACTCTGGAATGGACCACCAAATCTTCGTTTTCCTTAAGGCAAGACGACGAGAAGCATCTACCAAACTTGAAAAATCCCCTTGGGCAGACGAAGGAAACCTCAAGCCCAACACTTCACCAGTCTCGTACCACACACTAGATTTAGAGACTAACCTAGCGGGAGGAAAGGCAAAGGCTGTCTTGCCAAAAGATTTCTTGGAATCCAACCATGAACCCATTAATTTCAAGGCCCGTTTAGAGGATCGAGAAAGAACCATCTTGGTATAAACTGGAACCTTGGTAGCTTTACCTAAGATGAATTCAGAAGGCGGAGAACGAGGGGCCACAGGGGTAAACTGATCTGGGAAAATTTCAGTCAGAATCAGCATAAACTTGCGAAGATCCACAGCATGCTGATAATGCTTCTCCTCCTCATTCTCAGAGACTTCCTCAATAGGATCATCCTCATCCGACTTTTCCTCAAGCTCGTCTTCTGGCAGTGCAGCAACTGCTGCAGCCTGAACCGAAGGAACAAAGTCTGGATGGGATTGCCTGTCAAGGCCAACATCTGCGTCTACCTGATGGGGAGAAGTAGAGGTAGATTGATGCGAAACACGGACGGGTAGACGATCTTCTTCAACCAACAACTGCCTAGACCGCTTCGAATCCGACTGCTGTTGAACAGAAGAACGCTTGAAATCAGAAGGTAACTGTCGAAGATCGCCGAGAGGCCGTGTAAAGTCCGAAGACTGTTGATGCGAACGATCAAAGAAGTCAGGATGTCGACGCTGTGAATCGATGTTTTGACGCGAAGCGTCCAAAAGTTGTTGACGCGGACGATCCACTACTTTAAATCCTTGACGCGTCTCGTCCACTTGTCGACGCCGATGTTCTTCCCCGCGACCAGAAAGCGAAAACTGGTCAACCAAAACTCTCTGACGCGACTCATCAAAATCAACCTGGCGTTGAACACTATGAATGGGAGACCGCCTAAGCGATAACTCGTCAAGACCAGAGACCATCGAACGCCTGTGCGATAACTGATCTGACATCTGACGCCCAGACATAACGCCAACACCTGGTTGATAAGAATCCATCAACGACGAGAGTTGTTCTTTCATAGACACAAGCGCAGACCATTTCGGATCAACAGAACTCCTTAAAGGAATATTCACACGAACGTCACCACGCATTTCGGGGGAAGAAAGCCAATCCGAAGGAAGAGGGGGTGCATGAATAGTAACAAGGTCCGAATCGGAAGGAATCATATCCACACGAACACGGTGATCTGTACGTTTAGCCGGAGTGCAAGCGATGGGAGAACGGAAACGTTCCGGTGAACCCCACGAACTACATCCTGGCCCCACAGGCGATTCCTGACGCTGTGAAACATCATGCGTCCGTTTAAGCGGTCTTGACGCGCGACGCCAGATCTCACTCCCCGACCCTTCATCGGAAGACGGGGATAACGCATGAACCTCACTTTTCCTACGATGAGGGTGAACGACCTGAGCTACGGCAACAGGAACGTTAGAGGGGACGTCTGCACGATCGATGACGCTTCTCGTTCCCTTAAGCCGTTCGACATTACTTCTCCCATGGGTTCGAGAGCTCGAAAGAGGTCTTAGGCTAGGTGAACGACAAGATCGTGCAGACGCACCCTCCGCAACACTAAACACATTGGCAACACTTGTCACAACACCGAGAGAGTCACGACTTTTCGGTACACCAACATCAGACACTGAAACACTTTCCACAGTTCCGACAGGATCACGGTTTTTTAATACCTATAACTCGGAAAAAATTGTATTTCTATCGGCTGCTAAGGACTCAACTTTCTCACCAAGAGTCAAAATAGCAGTAAACATGTCTTTCATAGTAGGTTCCTGATCTACCACCACAGGGGAAGGAATAGGATTAGGAACAGGTACATTAGGTAAGGCTCTATCCACAGATCGGGAAGAACTACGCCTAACTCTATCTCTCTCTAGTCTCCTAACATAACGATCGAAAGTAACAAAATCATCATCAGTTAAGGAAAGACACTAATTACACCTATCATCTAATGAACAAAATTTACCCCTACATTTCACACAAATAGTATGAGGATCAATAGATCCTTTAGGAAGTCGAGTACGACAACCTTCACTAACACACCTACGCTGAGCAGGGGAGGAGTCGGCCATTTTGAATGGTAACGTGAGAGACCGACGAGCAAAAAGTAAGGGAAATATCAATAAAGAAAATCTCAAACAAAAAGATTTCAAGACAAGAATCAAGGGAAAATAATCAACGATAGCTTAAACTAAAAAAAGAATGTTGTACATCACCAAACAACTTCCCAAGAGAGTAAATCACGAGAGCGAACTTCTATATGTCAGCCAGCTAAGACGGCAGAGAGAAGAACTGAAGATGGTGTGTGGTTCCACCTGTTCTACCGCTAGGGTGCGGTTGGTACACCT
>NC_090743.1:107530286-107550286 GCF_036898095.1 Palaemon carinicauda | reverse complement strand
AAAGAAAAGTGACACAAAGCGAGGAGAGAATATTTATGTATTTATTCTTACTGCCATTTCAAAATAAATAATTTACTTCATAACGTAATAAGAATTATCTTCCAAAGTCAAAATAATGTAATTAGATAAAAGCTAAAATCGAAATTTCTCTTGGGAAAAGAAAAATTTTAAAAATGATGAGTTGATTCGAATCGTAATTCCATCAAAATATCATTGTACAAAAGCTACCAGGAACAAAAAAGGCTTTTAGAGGTCAGCCATTAATTCTATCCTTTTAACCTCATGTTATCAATCTTGAAAATTTCCTTTAATTTCCCCAAAATGTGGAGGAAGTTCGTTGCTCTCCTTAATGGCTTCAGGTCTAGTCATTAAATTTTATTTTTTCAGAGATTACTTTCATGCGATATTTCAGTTCCACGCTTTGATAACGTAGCTATTTATCAAATAAATAATAGGAATATTTACACGTATGAGATATAAAAAATATATATATATATATATATATATATATATATATATATATATATATATATATATATATATATATATATATATACATAGAGAGAGAGAGAGAGAGAGAGAGAGAGAGAGAGAGAGAGAGAGAGAGAGAGAGAGTGAGAGAGAGAGAGAGAGAGAGAGAAAGTCTAACATGATATTATTTCAAAGACCCAATTCCATTTAAAATTCTCTGTTGCTTCTTCCATTGCAAAGCCTTTCTTTAAGATAACAGTTCCATTGCAAGAACATAACATTTTCTATCGCTAGAATTTTTCCCTCAATTACATTCATGACCAAAGTTACAACCAACGACTGCAATTCTCCTGTATCCTTTCCAACTCCCTTATTCCTTCTGGTCTCTTTAGTCTTCGTTCTCATCACTTCCGCCCAGAAACAAAGTAACGTCTATGCATTTTTGGCCATTTTGAAAAGATCAGCCGAGTGTTTTTTTTTTTCATTTTTTATTATCACTTAAGGATTATGTGTAGCTATTATCCAATTTCTTTTTTATCGTTCATAGTCAAGATATTTTTGCTTTATTTCATCGGAGGGTCAAAACTAAACAATCATTATCTCTCTCTCTCTCTCTCTCTCTCTCTCTCTCTCTCTCTCTCTCTCTCTCTCTCTCCTTTCAGCGGAGCAAATGTCATCTGCCCTTTTGGATTAGCCCGAGTATTTTATTCCCTCTGGCGGCCATTGGTGTGATGCAGTGGCAAAGATGCGATTGCAACCAACAGAGAAAGGTAATAAGAAGCACATGACGACAAATACACAAATGATCTGCAATATTAGATGACATAGAAGCCAAAAACCATAGGGAGCATTGGTGGCCCATAAAATAATATTACTCAAAATAAGTAGTGGAGATGATCAGGTGGTAATTGGTAGTGAAGAGAAGCTGCAGAGGTTAGTAAAAGGTTTAATATTTATTAGAAAGGAATTTCATCATTTAACTATTTTCATTGTTGTTATTGATAGTATTATAATTATTCCTAACAGCAGCAGCATTATTTATTATATTAGGATGTAAATACTCTAACGGAATATGACAAGATAACAAGAATTCCGGCAGCAAACAAAAAAAAAAAAAAAAATAATGTTGAATTAGATAGATATACATAAAGAAAACAGTTTTAGAATGCATGGGGCTTGAACAAAAATAACTGAAGACTGATCAACAGAAGTTTTATCACAAACGAATCGTGTTATATGTGTCACCTTACATGAATTCTATAAATTCCTATTACTAGACAAATCTCTTATGAATAAACCAAACAAAGACTTCTTCACTATTGTAAAGATAATGATGGAAGAAAACAGCAGCAATAGAACAACACCCTAGGAACTATATGATACGTCCCACATAGAACTGGAGGATATTATCAGAAATAAAACATCATTGACAAAATAAACAAGTTTGTTATGTGTTTGTTCAAATCTGCTAACGTCACCAGAGGCGAGAAAACTTCCCGTGAAAGACTGACTCTACTTTCCAAGACAAAGAACAAGAAACATAACGAATAAAAGGATTATTAAACAGCTGCTTTTTAATGACTCGAGTTAATTCAAAAGAGCAGTAATGTTAATGTTTTAATGGAAGAGAAGATTATTAACGGGCTCTTAAAATATGGATTCATTTTTAACTGTAAAACTGATATAGTGATACCATCTTCTAAATGGAAAGCATTTAATTCAAAAGGATTCTCCAAGGAAATATATGGCAATAGTAACATTGGTTTCTTCAGGAAAACATGCTATTACTAATTAAGATTTAATAAGTGCAATCACACGTTCGAAAGGTCAAAGTTCAATCCTGAACAAAGAGTGGCCTCTTACTTGATGTACAATGATGATATCTACAGTGTTAAACAAAGGATAGTTCTGCTGAAACTAGGGAACCACCAAAAGGGACTCCCCCCCCCCCTGTATACTTGAAACGCCAGGAAAAAGTTGGTGATGATTCATAGGTGGAGTAAATTTGTTCTTACATCTTGCAACAAAATAGAATTTTTGAATAAATTAAATAACATTAATATAGAAACATTTAAGGAAAAAAAAGAATTATGAAAATAACCATTTGCTGCTAATAAAACCATTGTAACAAGAGTAATATACTATATGCACTACAGTTCCAACCACCATTACTGCAACTGAGAATAATTGTGATACTATTGTTATGATTATGACTGTGAAAACATAAACAAAAGACCTTATTAATGCAAAGATTTTATGTCATAAATCTAACCTTCACCGTTGATGCATTTCATGTCACTCCTTTTTCGACCCTTTCAGAAACTTTGACCTGAATTTCCGTGTTAAGACAAAGTCGATTGATAGCTTTTGATTTTGTTTTCTGTTCTTCCCTCTTTTCGCAACAGAAGGAGCATTCCTTATTATACTTTTTATTTCCTCCGAAGGTTTCATCAATGCTCCGCATCACTGTTTAGACATTACGCGAGCATTTAGGTGGCAGGGAAATTCAATATGCTCATCTAGGTAAGGAGAGATAAAAAGATGGTACAAAGTTTCTCTTTTAAGGGAATCTATGGAATTTGAAACAGGAATGTACATACAATGTACAAAGATCAATCAAAAGCTATAGGACTAAAATATCGAAAAAGAAGTGATAGAGGTTGGCATGCCGGGTGTTTCATGGGCCTGTTTTTAACTAGGAGCGAGCGAACGGCTGAAACTATATTGATAGAAAATATATGACGATATCACCATATAGAAATATTTACTTTTAGTGAAAACCGAGTCAACAACCTGACAAATAGAATAACTAAAGCTTATCTGGAATAAAAACATATGATAAATCACCAAGAATATCAAAGCGTTACTCCATTCAAGGAAAGGTTGGACCAAAAATATAATCAGGTTATTGAAATTGTAAAAAGAATTTATGCTACTGATATAAAGCAGTCCCGAATAATCAGATGGAATAAATGACCTCTTTAGATTATATTTGTTAAACTAGAAAATCATGTAAAAAAAAAAAATAATTCTGCTATGTATAGAAGAATTCAATTTTATTTCAACAAAATAACCAAATAAAAAAGAATTGATCACATTACTGAAATTTCCAGTGCTCTCACCGTGAACTTTCCAACCAAGTTTTAGCGAGTTCGAGTTATCGAATTTGACCTGTGCATTTAGAACTCTATTTTGTGTTATTGATACAGAAAAATAAACCACACCTAACAGAAGTTCGACAAAGCTGTAGGCTACCATTGTGGGTTTGCAATGGCAGCCAGGGGCTTGTCCCACTCCACAGAACCGAGAAGCCAGAGTCATTCTTTCAAGGAGAAACCTCCGAATTCATCCCCCTAGAAAACAGAACGCCTCAGGGGGGCATACTAAGCCCTTACCTTTTCAACCTACTTGTAGAGAATATAGCCAATCTAAACCTCCCAAACGGAGTGGAAATCTTCATATACGCTGATGACATATGTATTATCTGCCCACATAAACCACACTCACGAAAAACAACCCAAAGGCACTGAACATGATCCAAGCCAAATGCAAAGACCTTCGCCTAAATATCAACACCAACAAGACCAAAGCCAAAACTCTTAGAATTTCACTTTTATGGGTGAACCCAAAGAATGGGGGAATCAGTTCATGTATCTAGGAGTAATTATCAGCAAAACTCTATCACCTGCCAACAAGAGAAAACAAAAATTCGTCTCCAAATCATGAAACGAACGACCTCTCTCAAACAAGGGGTATCATAGAGCCTCCTAAGACTGTTTTACACTCAAGCAATTCCATCTCACACCGACTATGCAGCACCTAGGCTCACCTCACTGACTGAAACTTAAAAAGCATCCTTAAAAGTGGTACAAAATAATGCCATGACTCACCAGCAGCTCTCCAATGTAGACCAGACACTGCTTGATTAGAGAAGAAACTAACCTAATTTCCCTTTCAGCTAATATCGACATCAGTAACTGCAGCATCATATTCAAGTCAATCAAAGCAGACAGAGATTGCCCTCTGAATAACAGACTTAAAAGACTTCTCCATCTGGCGGAGGAGATTGATCCACCCAATACGCACACAAAGAAACTGCTGGACACACTTACAAGAATGCAAATGCAAAATGAAGCCTACAAGACAAAGGGACAATAAAGCATGATGGCTACATCACTCCTGCCCTTTGGTTGCCGGACCCCATCTAGTACAACTTCAACATCCTTCCAGCAGCAAGAAAAGCTCCCTGCATGCCAGAACAACTCACAGCAGCAGCCAAAAATGAAATTAGCAACATCTCAGCTCTCAACATCTACTATACTGATGGATCACTTGATCGTGATATTCCTAGTCTTTTCTCCATCAGGCTACAATGAAAACTGGAGGCTTTCAAACCACACCTCCATGCTACAAACCGAGCTAGTGGCGACTGCCAAAGCCCTAGAACACTTGGTCAGTCTGCATGGAGGAAACAACAATTCATACAGATTCGAGAGGGGCCATTCCTGCTCACAGCAACAAAAAACCCACTGAAAATGTCTACCTTATCACAGCAATACAGTACCTAGCCTTAGCTCACCAAACAGCAGGCACATAACCCTAAATTGGATCCCAAGTCACACTGGAATCACTGGCAATGACAAGGCCGATCACCAAGCCAAATCTGCCCCAATGTGTCAGACAATCAGTATCACACTTCAAATTTCACTGAAAACTATCAAGATTCAAATGGCAGCCTTTTGCAACATGCAAAAGACTAGCGAAGTAAGGGGAGCCTTCCCTGATGGGTCCAGATCAGCGAAATGGTACATCAAAGCAGCCAATCTAATACCGTATCCACTTGCAAGAAAGATCCCCCTCCTAGTTGCAGTTATTATTTGCAGACTGCGACTGAGATAACTGTGCAACTGACAAATCATCATGGATAACAACGAGGACCCTGCAACACAACAAAGACCTGAGAGACCGTGCAGCAACTGTCAGCGAATAACTGACAAACCTCTGCAACACTATCTATTGCATTGTCAAGAAAGAAGCCTACTTAGATAGGATTTCAACCCTAACATTCCTTTAAAACACATTATTGCTAACGTTGATATATTCTCAGCCTTTCTCCTCAGCTACCCACCCCTCAGATAACGTAGTACCAGCACTGGTTTGAAACCTAAGTAATTCCTTAACCTATTTTTAGCTTTCCTTCCACTTGCAATTTCTCTTCTTTCTTTTTAAGTTCAGGTATCCCTCTCACCTAAACATTAAATCAGAAAGAACCTAGACATCTCAATTCAATTTTTATTTTTGTTCTAGTATTTTCTGGTACAGGAATGTTTATTTCACCCTTACTCTACTACTCACATTCGCAAACCAATTTCTCTTTTACAGCTCTCCCCTACTCTGCTGAAACTTTATACTATTGCTCATTCTAAAAACTTAAGCTCAAGCTACTAAGTTTTTTTTTTTCACTTCTTCTATACCAATATCTCTAACTGAACCTTTCCCATCTCCTTCCCGAGCTCTTCTACTCAACAGGACTTACTGCTGTACTTCTCTCTCCAACTAAACGACGGGAGCCAGCAGGCTCTCTTGGGGAGGATGCCTCCTCCCCTTCGTCACCTTCTCCCTTTACCATTGACCAAAAAGAGGCAGGGGCGCCTCTAAAATTGCTTATTATCCTCAACCTACATGCTATCCAAAACGTCCTACAAATAAAAGCTGCAGATCATACCACAACCAAATCACCTACAACCTAAAAACCCAACCAAACACCTACGGGCTGCAAGTGTGCAAGAGCTCATGCCTAGCCGTAAGGGCCAGGCAATCTACAAAAGAAAAAAAAAAGAATTGAAATATGATATACGAGAATGTACATACACACATACATAAATATACATTATTTATATATATATATATATATATATATATATATATATATATATATATATATATATATATATATATATATATATATATAAAACACACAATCACACACATTATATATATATAATATATATATATATATATATAATATATAATAAAAATATATATATATACATGTATGTATACATCTATATATATATATATATATATATATATATATATATATATATACATATATATTTATATATCAACACAACATCGCGTTCAAATAGAAATAAATTTCTACCTCAAACTTGGGATCGAACGCTGGCCCCTTCTAATGAAAGGCCAGGTCGAAACCAACAATGCCAAGAGAGGCCATAAAAGAAGTCGGAACCTAACTGCTAATCAGCTGTTCAGGATTTACCTGGCGAGACATCAGTCTCTTACCAGCGATTTTTCCCCGACTTCCCGGCCCACCACGTGACACAATTGATAGTAATTCATTCAAATTACCCCTAATGTGTCAATATGGATAAATATCAACACAACATCGTGTTCAAATGGAAATAAATTTCTACCTCATACTTGAGATAGAACGCTGGCCCCTTCTAATGAAAGGCCAGGTCCAAACCAACCACACACACACACATACACATATATATATATATATATATATATATATATATATATATATATATATATACAGTATATATATATATATATATATATATACAAAAAATATACATATATATATACATATATACATATACATACATATATATTATTACATACATGCATATATATTATTACATACATGCATATATATAATATATATATATATATAATATATATATATATATATATATATATATATATATATATATATTACATACATGCATATATATATATATATAAATATTATTACATATATATATATATATATATATATATATATATATATGTATGTATATTTATATATATATATATGCATATATATATATATATATATATACACACATAAATTTATATACAGTGCCCTTTCTATATATGAGCTTTGAAACGGTTTGCGTATTGCTATGATCGGCAAAGCTCTACTAATCAGGGATACCCTACTAGGTTAGTTTGCTGTAACCGATCAGTCGAAATTCCCCCACCATCACCAATCCGTAATAGCCAACATGGTTATGAAAACTGAGCAACCCCCAACTATGAATAGACATGTCTAAGGCCTTTGTTCTGCAGTAGACTAGAAACAGCTGCATTATTAGTTGTTGTTTATATATAAATGCAGGGCCCACCCAGCATCTAACTCATTTACTGATGGCTTGAAGATGAGAATTGTTTGATGACAAAATGGTATTTCAACACAATTAGGAACAACTAAAGATGAGTGAGAGACAAAAACAAAAGATATACAGAGATATAAATTCCCATATCTATAAACCCTTACCGATGTATCAAGACAACAATAACTAGTTTGCTTATCCTTACATACCTACTGAATTCAAATTCCTTTCTTACTTATACATTGTTTATGTAATGTTTCTTTGAACTTAATGGATGTCAGAAGTTAATCTTAATGACCCCTACCGCCCAAGACATTAACCTATGTAGGACAGCATAGTTTCTTCATTCTATACTGAGCCACTCCAGTGGTAATGAGGCCCTTGCCTTTTCCGACGGTAATGAGACAACATAATCACTATTCCCCAAACACGTCGTGTACCTTTTTCTTTTCTTTAGATTGTTCAGAGCTTCTCTCCGGACAGGGGCTTTTTGACGGTGCGTCTAGCCCCTAGTATACCTGGTGGTCACGAATCGTTGTGGTGGGTGACGTGGGAGTCTGTTCTCCCGTTAATGAGGTAGGAAACATCACAAGAAATATGTCGCAACATTTTTAGTTTATTCTCTCGTAATCCTTTTAACCAGTATGAAATACTTCCTCTCCTCCCAAGAAGGTGAATATTTTGTTACATTGTTCAATTCGTTAACTTTCCTAAAAAGCACATTTATGGAAAATATAATATCATATAGGAAAATTCACTTGGAGAAGCTGACTATCAATTTCAGATAGCAAAAATCTGATGAGAATCTTTGCTAAGGAAAACACATCAAATTGTTGTAAGTAGAAGTAGAAATAGTATATTAAGAACAAAAACTACTTTATCCTGAATTATGAATCGTTTCTTTTTTTAAATATGCTGAAACGCCAGGTTGATTATCACATAAGAATTTTAATGCCTTCGTGAATTTAAGTTATAGAGCTATGGACCATTAGTTGAATTTTAATTATTTCTCAGAATTAATGATGGAACAATTGTTAAGGTTAAACTGGAACACCAGATATTATGACGAATTACATTGAATCCGTTATCAATAATATAGAAAATTATGTCGTTCCTAATAAAAAAAAAATACAGTTGTAAAGCATTGCTATAGTCGAATGTTTACTTTATAATTTCCATAATATGCAAACATTAAACGTAACGAACATTATATACCAACTCTAGTAGTAAAAGAACAAAAAGAAAAGCCCAATACCGTAAAGAACCTTTATTATCTGCTTCTATAATTGATAAACTTTCTTGCGACAACAGTTGGGAAATTACACCGCGTCTAAGCAAGAGAACTTTGGTCGCAAACTGCCCATGAACTGTTTGTGAACGATGCAATTACGGCGTGCCCTTTCGGGAAGGAAAATTGAGAGAAATAGTTTGTCTTGGGGTTTGTATTCTTCAGAATGCAGCTAATTTAATTGTAAGTTGGAACTCACATAAAGAGAGTTGCATATACATTACTTATAATCATAATATCACAAACGTGTTCATGAAAGATATGATGAAATGCAGATCAAATCAATGCTTATCTATTTCTTACACATTTTCTTTATAATTACAGTAAATCGTCTATAATAATAGCATTAATAATATTATTATTGGATAAGTATTTTCATGAGTAATAAAATCAATAAAATCATAGTAAATACTCTGCCAATCTCACTAAGGATTGCAATAAACGAAACCCATAAAAAGACTCTACTTCACTGACTCTACGTACTGACAATGTGTGTGGGTGACACCAATCAAACTTTGTGGATGACACCAATGGACTCTGTGGATGATATCCAGCATTTTTTGAAAGACGCTAATTAATGTACTTAGAGGATGCCAATCGAGCACGATTAATGTCGCCAATCAAAGTCTGTAGATTAAGCAAGTTAAAGTCTGAATAATAAATTTGTAGAGGACCCTAATCAAGTCAGTGGAAGGCAGCAACTAATCTGTATGAATGAAACTATTCAGTCTAAAACTAACGCTAATTAATTTTATGGATGATATCAATCAGTATGAGGATGACGTAGGTCAGTCTGATGATGAAATCATTCAAGTAATTAATTCCAAAAGCATAACCACTTTCGTAAAGGCATTACAATATTTTCAGAACAAGTAGAAAATGATAAAGGATAAATAATAGGGAAGATAAGTTTAAGAATAAATTTTCTCTATGAAGAAAACACTCTTGTTACTTAAGATATATTTTTTTTTAATTTATCGTTAAACTCGATTTTTTTTATCTATTCACTATGTTTTAATAAGAGTAAGCTGATTCTGTACATACCAGTCTTTCTGTCTATTCTCCTTCAACTATTTCCTAGTTTGAATGGTACCATACGGATTATAAATCTCTCTCTCTCTCTCGACCAGCATCCCAATCTATTTATTCGTTGCTCCTTTCTCTCATCCCAGAACAGATAATCAAACCAACCCTCTTTTTCAAACATCGCAGATGTCCCCGAATTTCCCAACTAAATATCTGGCACAAATCATCTCGCAAGTGTAATATCCGACATCAAAATGAATTTAGAGTTTAATCTCCCAGAAAGTCCCTCTGAGTCGGGACAAAATGTTAAGGGTTAGTCATAATATGATTCAGAGGCGAGACGAGATGTGAAGCTTGCAATGTAAACAATGTGTGTACTAACACGTAGAAATGGTCTAAACTATGATTAATAAGTAGGAAATTGTGAGCTTGTAAGTTTTATAATCAATCATCGTCGATTTCCTTTTGTATATCTCTGGACATGCCTAAACGATAGAGATAAAAACAATAACATTCATTGATTACTTTAATCGAATATCAATGCATTTTTCAAAAAGCAAATGATATTTCAGAACACAAATATCAAAATACAGCATTTGAGTTGTTTTAATCCAAAAAACTAACCTCGGACCATTACTGGATCTTAATAAGGCCAGTCAGTACACACTATGATTCATGATGCGCGCAGTAGTGAGTGGATGTGTTGAAAAACGGCTTTTTAATACGAAACTGCATCACCAACGTGCTGCGGGGCCGGCCCGATTTCATGGCAGCCGCCAGCGCCAGCGCTGCAGCTGCTCAGCCTCAGAGGCTCAGTGTTGCATCAGTGTTCAAAGGTGGAAGTGGTCGACCGCTCAGCTCCGGCGCCAAAAGGATTTGCTGCCTGGTATTATCGACCGACCAGTGACAATGGACTTATTGCCTCCTTTCGAGTTGACCAAGACAGCCACTCTCCTTTTTATTGATTTTCTCAAGGAAGATCCAGCTTTTTGGAATATAAAGTACAAGATGAGAAACATCACGAGTGTAAACTTAGAAACCATTAAATCAGAATCATTGACTTTTGCAAACTGTACATTGAGGAATGAAGATATAACTAATAAGCTGCATACACTGAAAACAAAATTCAACAGGGAAATGTCTGCAATCAAAGCATCCCAGAAGTCCGGACAAGCACGGAATATGTCAAAATTCCAAATTTATGGCGTTTTGATGGGCTACGTTTCTTGGCTGACAACGGAGAATCTCGTGCATCTACTTCCAGTTTAGATGAAGGAGAAACTACCAATAATACTCAAATAAATTCATAATTTTATTGTGTGCACTTGTATTAAAGAATAAATATAATTTACGTACTTATTACTATACATATATGACAAAGAAATTAGCAAGTCTCCCTTGTATAGCCTAATCCCTCTCCAAAGAAATAGCATTCTCCCTCCTAACAGGCTACTCCCTCTCAAAAGAAATAGACTATTCTGCCTCTGATTTTATTGAACAGTCTCTCTCTCTCTCTCTCTCTCTCTCTCTCTCTCTCTCTCTCTCTCTCTCTCTCTCTCTCTCTCTCTCTCGCATATTGCCACACATACGTTGTTGCCATAGAATAGCTCCTTCCTCATTAAAATACTCCATGAGCCCTTTCCTGACTCATTTGTCGGACACCTCAGTATTCTCTCCAAACGCAGAAGTTGCCTATCATCACGTCATGCCCAGGGGTATTACCATATCATCCACAACATTCTTGTTGTCCAAACTACCAACAGGTATATAAAATGATTCATGTTCCCAGCCCAAGAAATTGTGCAGAACTGTGCAAGCAAGGACAATTTTCTCGACCTTCTGAGGGCTCATATTTACCAGACTTAGGAGAATACGAAACTTTATTTGCCATAATGCCAAAGACATTTCCCACAACACGCCTTGCTCTTGAAAGCTAGTAGGAGAAAATTCTTTGTTCATTATTTTCATATTGAAATGTATAAGGTTTCATGAAGTTTCTCTTGAGTGGAGAGGCAATGTCACCTACAAAGACGTACAGTAGGGTTCTATGCTGTCAGTTAGCTGTTCATCTTCGGCAATAATTGTACCTGATTGCACTGTATGTCAGCTGTATTATCTGATTAACAACCCGTATCCAACATTCGCCGCAAGACGCAATAATTGTGTTGTTGTCCGTGAGTGACTTTGTTGTTATTAGTTCATCTTCTATAGTAAGTTGTAGTGGTTCATGCTGGTTTATTGTAGCCTCGAATTACGATCACAATGGGACCAACATACATGCAAGCCTACAAAAAGGGAAGGGAATCAATTCCAGAATGAAAAGATTGGCTTAAACCTTCAGAAACAGACAAGACAAAGGCTTATTGTTTGTTCTGTAAATGTGATATCACGGCAAAGCTCAGTGATTTGAGAAGACATATAACTTCTGTTAAACATGTATGGTCTGCTGAACCATTTTCTAGCTCAAGACAAACAAAATTGCCTTTCACAAATCAGTGATAGCCAATGCCAATCAATTAACCAAGCAGAAGGGCGAATTGCAATGATAATAACTGAGCTTACTGTAGATCAAGTGTCAGAAGCATGCATAATAATGTTTAGCGATAGCAGTGCAGAAGAAAATTTGAAATTACGCCGAACTAAGTGCCAAAATATAATTGTAAATGTGCTTGCACCCCATTATATGAATATTCTGGAAGTAGATATTAGCGCTGAAAAGTAAAGCCTTGTAGTTGATGAATAAACGGATGTCTGTTATAAAGCTACTTGGTGTAACTGTATGGTATTTTAGTAAAGAATTTAAGAGAATAGTGTCACACTTTCTTGGAATAGTTGAATTAAGAGGCTGGAACAGTATAATTGATTGTAGATGCCATAAAGAAGCTTTTGTTTGGTGTAAAGTTGAATCCCCGGAACTTACTAGGCATTTGAGTTGACATTGCAAGTGTTAATGTAGGTTTAAATAATGGTGTGTGTGAATTTTTAAAAAAGGATTTGGAGCTCCCAAACTTAATAATGGTATGTTGTGTGTGCCACTCAATTCAGTTGGCTTTATCCCATGCTGTGGCAGGAACACTACCTAGAAACAGAATTTTTGGCGCAAGAAACTTAGCAGTTGCTTTAGTCCTTTCTCGAAAAGACAACTGATCTACAAGTCACTGTATGAAACACTGAATGATGGGCGACAACCACTTCAGATAGCTAGAGTATGTGATACAAGTTGGATTTCACTAGGACCTCCAATGATCCACGTTCTGAATCAATTGGAAGAACGCAAAATGTATTTTGATAAAGCAAGGTCAGACGATGTGTTGTGCAGAGCTGTTGTACACTATGTACAATGACCCCCTCAATAAACATTATACGCTCTCTATACACCCAGTTCTACAGGACGTTCAGAGAACTGAAAGTTTTTCAGGGTGAGAATATAGACTACTAAACTTCTCTCAGACCTCTCATTTCATTACTGCAACAAGTAGGAGTTGTGATACCTACCTCAGGAATCGACCCTTTAACCACTAATATTGCCAGTTACATAGACACCAGAGCATACTTAGGTTATTTATTTGAGAAGACGTGTTCAAGCTCAAATTTGGCACAGAAACCTCAGTGACTACTTTGTGAGCATTGCATTTCATGTGTTGTTAAGCTGTTTGATGAACTAAGAAACAGATTACCTAATAATTTTACAGTTTTGAAACAAATGTCTGTGTTTTCAGTTGAAAATTTTCTGAAAGTGGTTAAACAATCAGTAATAGAAATTGCTGAATTGTTAGGGTATCTCCCTAAATAAATTGACAATATTGAGAGTCAGTGAGGAAATCTGACAATTGTTCAGTGGAAAGAAACTACCTTAAATGTAAAATTTTGGACTGAAGTGGCTAATTACAAGGATGCTTCAGGAGTATGTACTTTCCAGGATATCTGCGAGTTGGTACTCAGTATACTTTCTCTTCCTCACTCGAATGCAGAAGTTGAGAGGCTCTTAAGTCAAATAAATATTTTTAAAAACAAGATTAAACACAGGCTAAGCTCAAAATCTGTTAGTGACATAATTACAGTGAGAAATGGACTTTGAAGAGTTGGAAAATATTTTTATTCACATGAAATGCCAGAAGAAGTTGTAAAGCAAATAGGAAATTGGCAGCTTACAGTAACACAAGATCATCTGGAGCTCCTTCAAGTTCTCCATCAGAATCTGCATCACAAGGCTCATTTCATTTAGCTGAGGAAGTTGACGAGGATGATCTAGTGGACACCATTTTTTACCCTCAACTAAGAGTATGTTGTATGTAAAAAAAAAAAAAAAAAACTATTGAATTAATACAGTGCTTATTATTTGTTTTCATAATATCGACAGCAACACCTTTATCATATACTATAGGTGCTATTGAACAATCGAAATTATATTTACTATTATCATCAATATCTATTATTAGTATATCACCAAAATCCGTATACAGGGAGAAAACTCTTCCTAGTGCATCTCAGACCTCAATCTAGCTGATTTATGTATAACACAGTTGGCAACACTATGTAATGCCGGCTCAATGATGCATCAACATTTAAATCTGAAAGAGGTCTGCTGCTCAGCTCCGGCGCCAATGGACTTGCTGCCAACTATTGTCGACACCAGTGACAATGGACTCACCACCTCGAGTGGATCAAGACAAACGCTCCTTTTTATTGATTCTCTCAAGGAACATCCAGCTGTTTGGAATATAAAGTCCAAGCAGTACAAGATGCAAGATGAGAAACGTCAGGAGTGCAAGCTTGGAAACCATTTAATCAGAATTATTGACTTTTCTAAACTGTACATTGAGGAATGAAGACATCACTAAAAAGCAGCATACACTTAAGACACAATTCAGCAAGGAAATGTCTGCAACCAAAGTATCACAGAAGTCCGGAACTGGCATGGCAGATGTGTAAATTCAAAAGTTATAGTACTTTGTTTCTTGGCTAACAGCGTAGAATCTCGTGCATCTACTTCCAGCTTAGATGAAGGAGACTCTACCAATAATACACAAATAAGTTCATAATTTTATTGTGTACACTTGTACTACAGCAAAAATAGGCTTTATGTACTTATTGCTATACATATATGACAAACAAATGAACTAGTCTCCCTTGAATAGCCTTCTCCCTCACAAAAGAATGATGTCTTATTACTATACATATTCTTACGAAGCTGGTCTAGTGTAGAGTAAATATTTTATTCATGTATTTTATGTGTGTATTTAAGAGGTTTATACCCAGCTCCTAAGGTGATTTCCTCTCGTGTAGGTTAAGTAATTGTATGTAAATTATGTAAGACTTTCATAATTCATTTCATTGTATTTTTCATTGAAGTCAGTGTATGTAAATTTGTTATTTTTTAATTATTAAATTTTCATTTCACGTATTTTGTTACAAAGTGTTGTGTAATTTCCATTAGGTATGCTGTACGACACATACGAGGTATGAACAGGAGGGCTTATGCCTTGTTTACGAGGTATTACATCATATTTATATTTCCATATGGTTAGAATGATTTTGAAAACCCCAGAGTTAGTTTTATCTTTTTTTATTGTTTCGAGGAGGGAGGTGGCTGGAGTTCCCTGGAAGAGGGTTGACTCGCAAGCAAGGTTCTCCTGTTCAATTTTCTATGTTGGTAACCTAACGCCACTAGGCCTTGGCCCCCAAGCTACGAGAATGATCTACAAGAATAATCAAGAAGTTTTAAGTCAATATATATGTGACCCTAGAAAATCGTAGGCAGCAGAAGAGATCCAGCCTATCCCTTTGAAAGAGCCAACACCCTCTCTCCTCTCAAGAGCATCTAGTGTGTGCCCTCTTAAAATGAATGAATGAATGATTTAAAGTTTTCAGGCATCCTGACATCTAAGGTCATTGACGCCGGTAACATTTAATTTATGTATACAAAAATAAAAAATTAAATAAAAAAAAAATTAAAGAGTATTCAATTAAAATCATAAAAATTGAATGTCATAAAAGTTAAATATTTTTCAGAAGACCTGCTTCTGAAAGAAATCTAAAAATGCCACTTGCATGGTAGGACACATCATTTCCAAGAATCTTGGCAAGGATGAACCTGCCACCCTCACCTCGAGCCTCAAACAAATATCTATTCCGCAAGTTGTTATAATTGGGGCATTCGGTCAACAAATGCCTTACTGTTAGAGGTACTAAACAGTTGTCACAATACGGTTGGTGTTGGCCCTTCAGCAGAAACTCATGTGTCAACCGAGTGTGACCAATACGGAGACGACAAAGAGACGTCTCCCATTTTCGGGGCATCATATTATACCTCCAAGGAGATATGTCATTTGTTACTTCCCTCATTTTATTGCCATCTTGACTATCCCATTGCTGTTGCCATATATTGCAAACCAATTTCTTGATGTCAGGTAAGAAATCATTACAGGGAATGGGATACCTTCTTGGCAGCAACTCGGATGCAGCCTCCTTAGCCAGTGAATCTGCCTTCTCATTCCCGGACACACCTACATGTGCTGGAACCCAACAAAATTGAACTGTTATACCTCTCCGTCCAATAAGTGAATAAGTTTTTATACAACATATATCGTTTGTAGTGAGTTCAAACGTTGAAAAATCCATTGAATGTGATTTCAAATGTATTGCGTTAATGTAAGTACTGGCATTATATAAATATTTGTATCTGGCCCAGTGAGATTCAGGTTAAAACAGTGAAATTTATTTATATTGCTTTAGCTGTCCGGAATCCTTGTGTGAGCTAAAACACATAAGTGTATCAGTTACTTATATGTAAATATCATTAAGGGTTTAATCATTAAAGTGTTAGTGTTAACTATTGTCATTAATCATCAAAATTAAATATTTTTACAAATTAATTTCTAATGATACAAGTCATTGTATAATTTTCATAGAGAAATATTTTCTTCTCTTAGACTAAAGTTTTGTTCGGATTTAATATTTCGAGTAATTTAATTTTGGTGTTAATTCTTTTTGCATTGGTGTTGTAATTTTTTATAGAATATATTTATTTTGTAAATTGTGTATTATTTCAATCACCAATATTTCTTGATAGGCCTTGTTCATAATCCCTGACTAAGACCAAAGTAAGAGGTTGTTTTTTAATAGTTCTTAACAATTAATCATAAAGTTTTGTTTTGAGAATAGCATAGGAGATCTTTGGATATTCAGTGCTTTTATATATTGCCGTCTGGGCGTTATATAATTTTCTCAGAGCTCGGGTATAATTTTCAAGCGTAACAGATTTATGTTAAAATAAACAGGTGAGTTTGGAGCTCGGGAGGCTATGTAATTCTCCAGCCATAATAATAATAATATATGAAAAAGAAATGAACTCGTCTTCATTGTAGAGACTACACCCTCTCAAAAGAAATAAGCTATTCTCCCAATTAAGCTTGCCGCACACTGAGCCCGAACGGACGCGCCCGAACAGAACCGAAACGTCCGACAGAAATTGAAAGCATGCATTCTTACCTGACAGTGCACACTGGGCCAGAACAGAACGGATTCGTCGCAGTATTCTTTGAAAGATATTTTTTCTGAAGCGTCGGTGGCGTCTGACAGGCTGCACATGCGCAGAACGACTGCAGCGGTTGTTTTGGAGAGGGTTGCTGAGGAATTGACAGGCTGCCCATGCGCAGAACGACTGCAGCGGTTGTTTTGGAGAGGGTTGCTGAGGAATTCGGAGGTTAGTGTGATAGCAACTATTGAAGCAGGCAGAGCTGGGTTTATTTCAGTGCACGCTCTAATTAATTACAGGCTTAAAAACACGCACCAATCATTAGCAATGACAGATATTGACGAAAAACTCATAAGTTATGTCTTACAATATGAGATAATTTGTTGTGAACATTCATTAAGTGTGTAACAATAAATGTTGTTGAAAGCATGCAAAACAATGTGCCTACGGAAAGTTGTTTTGGTTTATTTTTGTTAACTGTAATAATTGTTTTCACAAAAGGAATTATTGTAAAAAAATAATAAACTGTATAACATTAAATATTATTTGAAATCTAACTTTATATTGCATACCTGAGTGTAACAGGTAGCCGTTTCTCTGTTGAAATACAGCTTCTTAAGTTTGTATTTTGTTTGCATATGTCTGCTTCTATATGTAATAGTAGTTCACAAAAGTTTTCGTAGCTCATACGGAAATATTGGAAGAACTTTATGTTGTCTCGTTATAAATGTGGGAATACTATTTTATATTCCCCTTCTCCCTCCCTTGATTGGCATAAATTATGTATCCACATTGATTTTCTTGCTGCTTTCCCTTCGTCCTCCTCCTCTTCACTGCTGAGCGGTGAGTCACTCAAAATTTGTAAATTATAATACAGAACACATGACCTTCTACTACCACATGTAAATTGGCTACGTAGGTTCCGTTCTGTGGCTTCTGGCTCAGTGTGCGCGCTGGAAGTCGTTTCTGTTCTGTTTTGAGCCTGCGGTGGCTTCAGCGGCGGTTCCGTTCCGGCTCAGTGTGCGGCAAGTCTTAATAGGCTACTCTCTTTCAAAAGAAATATGCTATTCTCTCTCCCTCAAGAATGTCTATTCTCCCTCTTATTTTATTGGATAGTCTCTCTCTCTCTCTCTCTCTCTCTCTCTCTCTCTCTCTCTCTCTCTCTCTCTCTCTCTCAATCTCTAGTATATGCCACACAAAAGTTGTTGCCATGGAAGAGCTCCTTACTCATTAGAATACTCCATGAACCCTATCCTAACTTATTTGTTGGATGCCTCAGTAATCTCTCCAAACACAGAAGTTGCCTATCCTCATGCCATGCTCTGGGTATTACCACTTCATCCACAACATTCTTGTTGTTCACACTAAAAACAGGTGTATAAAATGATTAAAGTTCCCAGCGCAAGAAATTGTGCAGAACTGTGCAAGCAAGGACAATTTTCTCTACCTTCTGAGGGCTCAAATTTATCGCACTTGGGAGAATGTGAAACTTATTTGCCATAATGCCAAAGACATTTTCCAATACATGCCCTGCTCTTGAAAGCCGGTAGGAGAAAATTCTTTGTTCATTATTTTCATAGTCAAATGGATAAGGTTTCATAAAGTATCTCTTGAGTGGAGGCATCATCACCTACAAAGACATACGTCAGGATTCTATGACTATCAGTCAGCTGTTCATCTTCTAGAAGGCTCATTGCTTCGTCTTGCAACCGCGTGCACAAAGTTGACTTTGCCCACACACCACCAACTGACACTCTTCCATTTGTCCCCACACCTACATACATAAATCTATAGCTTGCGTCCCCCCAGATGCTGAAGCTTTGACGAGCATGAAGGGCTTAGGGATCAGTAGCTGGGCTCTGATGAACAGTGAAAACTGCTTTCCCACATGACCTTGATGCCCAATTGTTGATCCAACTAAATTAGTCAGCCCTTTCTCTTTCCCCTTTCTTTATTGGTCCAACTAAATTAGTCAGCCCTTTCTCTTTCCCCTTTCTTTATTTCTTTTATTCTCCCATCTCTTACTCTTGGGCATAAACTTGTTGATGACTTTGGCTTGTTTGATTATAGTTTAGCTGCTGCTTTGGATTTGGTGCAGTGTAGGATGGAGGACAGGCCATCTCAACTTGTACAAACTTAGACTCCATCACCCTCTGGCAGACCCTATTGGGTGCAAACTTAGTCTGTTAAGAGTCGGGCTCCAGTGATCCGGTTTTAAATCACCCATATTTGCGGGTAATGGGTGACGCTAGGCATTGGAGTGGTCGATGGGAGGGGCTAACTACTCCCATTGACCAGTGTACGTTCACCTAAAGAGAGGCAGCCCCTCTTTAAAAGAGAACTGGTCCGTGCTGAAGCCTCTTCTCGTGTTGGGCCACATGGGATAAGAAGACTGACATCCTCCGATAAGAGGTGGATAACGTTACTTGCTTCATCTTTAAAAACTGTTGACGACCTGGAAACTCTTACGGACCATGCTGCGGATGCTCAAAAATAAAAGTAATTAGGATGACACAGAGAATTTGCGAATCCTTTATGTCACTCAAATTCCCATAGTAACTAATTATGATGTGCTTTATAAATCATTTCACTG
>NC_090743.1:107522786-107525286 GCF_036898095.1 Palaemon carinicauda | reverse complement strand
GTAGTAATTCATTCAAATTACCCCTAATGAGTCAATATGGATAAATAT
Organism: Palaemon carinicauda; assembly: GCF_036898095.1. Taxonomy (NCBI): domain Eukaryota; kingdom Metazoa; phylum Arthropoda; class Malacostraca; order Decapoda; family Palaemonidae; genus Palaemon; species Palaemon carinicauda. The sequence continues at coordinate 107,525,238 of NC_090743.1, read as the reverse complement.
CAACACAACATCGTGTTCAAATAGAAATAAATTTCTACCTCATACTTGGGATCGAACGCTAGCCCCTTCTAATGAAAGGCCAGGTCGAAACCAACCATGCCACGAGAGGCCATAAAAGGAAATCCGAACCTGACGCTAATCTAGCTGTCCGAGGATTTACCTGGCGAGACATCAGTCTCTTACCAGCGAGTTTTACCCGATTTCCCCGGCCCACCACGTGACACAATTGGTAGTAATTCATTCAAATTACCCCTAATGAGTCAATATGGATAAATATCAACACAACATCGTGTTCAAGTCAAATAGTACTGTGTGGATCCGGTTGTGGTCTTGAGTAAGTGGTTACCTTTGTCAACATTAAATGTATTTAAAGAGAATTTCTTCCAAAAGAGTCGCCTTGGGACTGAGTGCAGGAAGGGCAGACAATAGGATGACAGGAACGAGGGCAAAAGTGGCTGGCGATAATAAGGGCTTCACAAATACCAGCTGTCGTTGGCGGAGGAAATTGGAAATGGAGTTCCTACATTACCTCAAGCAAAGAAAATACAAAAACGCTCCCGACAAATTAAATTGGAAAAGGAAATTAAATTTATAAGGGTTTTTTATATATGTGAGAATTTTAAATAATTTGAGATACCTCAATCTGGGAATAAATGATCACGTTATGATACCAACAATTCTTGAGAATCTCTAACGATTTGTTTGTGTACATAAATACCATTAATAAACACGTGTCATATGATGACCTTAATCACAGATCAAACAATCTTGTTCAATTTTACCTAAGTCGTTACGCTCTTAATTCTGTCTCAAAATTTCTTATTAAATCTGCCCTAGGAAAATATTATTACAACTTCGAGATTCGCCCCTGAATCATGACAAAATCCCTGTTCTCTTAATTCTTGACCTTTTCCATAAAATTGGTCATGAACCTGGAAAATGTGTAAATTTCATTTCTAATTAAGTAACGTCATCAATCGGACCACAGAAATAATCTGAATCATATGGTTTGTAATGATAATAATATCAACATACATACAATAAGTATACATGATAGACAACAAAACTAAAGTTTCCCCAATTGTCTCTCTCTCTCTCTCTCTCTCTCTCTCTCTCTCTCTCTCTCTCTCTCTCTCTCTCTCTCTCTCCCTCTCTTTGTATATAGTATACAAATTATATACAGTACAATACATACTATACACACACACACACACACATATATATATATATATATATATATATATATATATATATATATATATATATATGCATATATGTGTATATTTAAGTAATTAAAAAGAAGAAATCTCAAGGCAATGAAGTTGAGAATCTAAAAAAAAAAAAAAAAATGATGAACTTGAACATCGATGACAACACTTTTACTTAAACGAAATATAAGAGGAACAAAAGAGAAAGTGAATCCCTCTGTCAATAATCTAAAGGCACCTTCAGTAGAGGCACCTACTTCCACTAGAGAGAGAGAGAGAGAGAGAGAGAGAGAGAGAGAGAGAGAGAGAGAGAGAGAGAGAGAGAGAGAGAGAGAGAGTCTAGGAATTAAATAACCCTTCGGAATATACGGGACTTGTCATCCAGTAAATCCAGGAGACATTAACGTCATCTCGAGTCAACGAGAATATATATAAAACGTATTTTTCAAAATCCATACTTCATAATTCCCTATTTTTACTTTCTTTATTTACAGGAACCTAAATGATTCTTTCATAATTCTGGAGGCACATATTTCCATCTTTTTTATCTTTTGACATACATTTGCATTTTCTCTTTAAGTTTACTTCAATATTTCATTTGATATTTTGTATAATCTAACATTTCTCCGAGGATATAAAGGAAGTGTTGAGCTAAGTTGAAAACTTTCTCTCATAAAAGAACGTGTAAACCTTCAGTGAAATCTACCTTTATTTACTATAATATTTTTGGTTGTTTCTAAGGCCTTGACATAGGCTGGGTTACACTTCAGATTCGTGGATTAATGATACCTATGTATCCCTATTTTACTTTTAACATTCTTTAACTCAGAAGCATAATCCCTTTATTTAAATGATATTTCCATTTCAAGGAAGTGGCTTTCGTTAAATAACAAATAAATGGGTAATCGAGGAAGATCTAATTTTAGGATATTTCATTTGATTGTACAGATGACCTATCTCACTAACCACATCGAGTTCTCCAAAGTTAAAACACTCGTAAATCTGTAATGGCAACAGGAGACATTTTGATGTTATATCTCTTTACGAGTTTGATGGTCTGGGTTTACCTATATAAACAAATAGTGGATTTTATGACCATAACTAGCAGAGATACCCGGCGATGCCCTGATGTAGGATTAACTAATAATGTTAGTATATGCAACTGGTCGATTCTTGCAGTTATCTTTGTGATGACTCATTTTGAACCACGTGTTTTTTAACTCCTAGATACTCGTACCGCCCAA
>NC_090743.1:107510286-107517786 GCF_036898095.1 Palaemon carinicauda | reverse complement strand
TATATATATATATATATATGTATATATATATATATATATATATATATATATATATATATATATATATATCAGGTCAGAAAATTTTCAAGCTGTCGCCAAATGGGCTAGCGCCAAAATAACGAGCGCCAAAACCATTTAGCGCCAAAACGGCGGCGCCAAATCATCGTCGCCAAAAGAGCGGCGCCAAAACGTACTGGACTCCTTATATGAAACATCTTTTAAAAGTCTACCTTCTAAGGAATTCAAGCTACTCTCTCTGGTGAAATTGATATGATAAATTATATCAAATAATGCTCTCTGTCATTTTCTTCCTGGCAATTGATGTATCGAGTAACCTGTGTTATATGGAAGAATGAGTCCTACGGCTTAACCTAAAGAAAACTATATTTCTATTGCTTTACCAGCACTCGCTTGAAGTGCGAAGTGTAGTGTTAGCAAGGCTTCTTTCGTCTCTTGTCATAAGTCTCATTCTTGATCTTCAATGTAAGTGAGTGGGTAAGATATAAAAGGTTGGTCTTATGTTTAGGTAAAGTCTAAAGTCACGAATCACATTACCAGGTATGCTGAACTTTTACTGACAAAGAATTTCGTATTGCTTAGGGTAGGTCATATGACAATTATCTACGGAGTTAAACAGGCGTTTAACAATTCAGGGGATGGGAGGTACAGGGGAAGAAACGTTATAACAACGTTACTGAGGGACGTCATCACTTTTGCGAATGTGTGGGTGGCTAAGACTGGCTTTAGCCTCATTTTCTTAAGTAAAAAAGTTAATGAAACGTAATTGGCAATGCACAGTATTTCCCAAAATTAGGCCATTGTATGAAGCGCTCCCTGCTTTGATATCATGGAAATCCATCAGTTATTTAGGGAGTTATTAAAAAAAAAAAACACTATTACACGGCCTCTGGAAACGTTAGTATATATATATATGCAGCATATACATATACAATAACAAAAAAACAATAACATATAGTCTTTTCTAGTCCACTGCAGGAGAAAGGTCTCATATATCAATTCATGTCTGGGGTTTGGCCAATTTTCATCACCAAACTGGTCAATGCGTAATGGTCCTGACTAGTACAGCTTTGCTGATTATTGCCATATATATATATATATATATATATATATATATATATATATATGTGTGTGTGTATATATATATATATATATATATATATATATATATATATATATATATATATATATATATATATATATATATACGGCGGGTAAATTACATAAACTACCGAGCTCCAAACTCACCTGTTTATTTTTACATAAATCGGTTACTCTTGGATAATACCCAAGCTATGAGAATATACACAACTCCCAGACGGTAATATATATGAACACTGAATATCCAAAGGTCTCTTACGTAACAAAAAACAAATCTGGGTGATTACTTGATATGAACTATTAAAAAACAACCTCTTATTTCGATTCTCAGTCAGGGATTACGAGCAAATCACTGATAGAAAATATTGGTGATCGAAATAATACAAACTTTACAAAAATAAAAATATTCTAAAATAGTTAACAATAATACAGAGGAATTTACACCAAAATTAAATCACTCGAAATAATAAATCTGTTCAAAACCTTAGACTAAGACAAGAAAATGTTACTCTCTGAAAATTATAAAATCACTTTAACACTCCAATGAAAATATCCTGATGTAATTAACATATATGTAACTGTTACAATTATGTCTTTTGGTTCACACGATATTACCGAACAGTTAAGCAAAATAAACACACTTCACTGCTTAATCTAAATCTCACAGGGTCAATTAAAAAATCTAGGTCAAAGAAGTACTTATATTAAAACACTTCACTTAATTTAACATTAAAAAAAAATTAAAAATTCACCAACGTTTGCACAACACTATGTGCTAAATATGTTGCGTAAAAAAAAAAAAAAAACTCATTCATGTTTGAGAGGTCAAACAACCCAGAGGACAGAGGGCTGGGGAACTTTGGCTCTTTCAAAGGGATAGGCTGGGTCTATTCTTCTGCTAATGCATTCGTAGGTTCTCTCTCTCTCTCTCTCTCTCTCTCTCTCTCTCTCTCTCTCTCTCTCTCTCTCTCTCTCTCTCTCTCTCTCTCTCTTATATATATATATATATAAATATACATATATAAATATACATATATATAAATATATATATATATATATATATATATATATATATTTATATATATATATATGTATATATAAAAATATATATGCAAATATGTAAATATATATATATGAGTATATATATAAATATATATATATAAATATGTATAAATATATATATATAAATATATATAAATATATATACATATGAATATATATAAATATAAATATACATATATATATAATATATATATATAAATATATATATATATATATATATATATATATATATGTATATACATATATGCATATATATATATATATATATATATATATATATATATATATATATATATATATATATATATGTATATACATATATATATACATATATATACGCACACACACACACATATATATATATATATATATATATATATATATACGTATATATACACATATATATACATATATACATATATATACCCATATATAAACACACACATATATATATATATATATATATATATATATATATATATATATATATGTATATATATACATATATATCAATTTAATTATTCTACACACTTCTAGGATATGTTCTTGAAGCTTGGGGGCCGGCTTACGGCGTCAAAGTTCCCAACTAGTCAAGTAGCAGACGAGTTCCAACGTACCTGGCAAGGCAAGTCGCTCCCAACTATCTCTGCCCCCCTACTCCTCGAGGGAAAAAAAAAAAAAAAGTAAATCTACTTCAAGAATTTTTATGCACCTTCTAACCACGTGGAAATATAAAAAAATTATGTAATCCCTTGTGTTCATACCTCATATTATTATTTTATTATAATCAATTGCTGAGCTACAACCCTAGTTGGAAAAGCAGGATGCTTTAAGCCCAGGGGCTACAACAGAGGAAATACCCCAGTGAGGAGATGGAACAAGGAAAAATAAAACATTTTAAGAACAGTAACATTAAAATAAATATTTCCTATATAAACTATAAAAACTTTAACAAAACAAGAGGAAGAGAAATTAGATAGAATAGTGTGCCCGAGTGTACCCTCAAGCAAGAGAACTCTAATCCAAGACAGTGGAAGACCATGGTTCAGATGCTAAGGCATTACCCAAGACTAGAGAACAATGGTTTGATTTTGGAGTGTTCTTCTCCTAGAAGAGCTGCTTACCATAGCTAAAGTCTCTTCCACCCTTACCAAGAGGAAAATAGCCACTAAACAATTACAGTGTAGTAGTTAACCCCTTGGATGAAAAAGAATTGTTTGGTAATCTCAGAGTTGTCAAGTATAGGAGGAAAGAGGAGAATCTGTGAAGAATAGGCCAGACTGTACGGTGTATGTTTAGGCAAAGGGAAAGAACCGTAACAAGAGAGAAAGATCCAATGTAGTAATGTTTGGTCAGTCAAAGGACCCCATAACTCTCTAACGGTAGTATCTCAACGAGGGGCTGGTGCCCTGACCAACCTATTACCTGTATGACCTGTATGTGTCATACAGCATACCTAAACGAGATTACATAAGACTTCATAACAAAGTACAAAGTTAATCCTTAATTCTTAAAAAATAACATAAATTTACATATACTGAATTGAATGAAAAATACAATCAAATGAATGACGACAGTCTTATGTAATTTACTATTCATAGATTACTTAAACCTACATGATTGGAACCCACCTTACGAACTGGCTATACATCTCTCAAAAACACAAATGAAATACATGAATAACATATTTATATTTATGCTTCGTAAGATATATATATATATATATATATATATATATATATATATATATATATATATATATATATATATATATATTTATATATATATATTAGCAGCAAAGTTTAAAATTTAAATTTCTATAGAATACCTAGGAAATAGATAAAATGCCAAATATCTACAGGTGAAGTATATAACAGTAAGAATTCAACACATCTACTTATTCTATGAAACATCAATTATTCCTTGGGTTAAGTGTGAAAAACGGCAAAGGAAAATAGAGAACTAGTTGACTTGCGTCTGCCGTTCTATCATTCCACTTACAATGTGAAAGATCATGTACTTTCATTAAACGCTTAATGAATGAGTAACAGAGCCTTATTTCTATCAATGGATGCTCACAAGTGATAGGATATTTTTCCATTACCTTAAACCCTTCAGAATGGAAACGAGTAATTCCAGTGATGAAGTTGCAATTTCCATCAAGAATATTTAAATAAACTAGGTTCTTCAGTATATATATATATATATATATATATATATATATATATATATATATATATATATATAAACAAGAAAAAAAAGAAAAAAAACTGCATTACCCGGTAAACAGTGTCAACAGTTACTATGGATGAAGTTAGGAATGCTAAAGCTGCAGCAAAGTAAGTCCCTCGCCATTATTGGTTGCTGAAAAAAAGTATGGCCTAATGGAAGTGCAGCAGAAACAGAAGCTCATTTAGCCATTAAAGAAGTACTAAAGAAGTACTGCCATGATGATAGACGTAGACGCTAGTGAACTATTCGGTGAACTGTATGAAGCACACGTATCAGTATGTCCTGGAGGTCGAGACAGTATGGTCAAGAACTATCGACCAATTATAAAAAAAGAATTGTTCATTCAGGTATGTGAGCTATGCCAAGAGAAGTATACAGGTATGGAAATGTGTACTGTTGTAAAACCCAAAAAATTCCCAGGAATTTAATTCTCGACGTCAAGTTCATATAATTGATATTCAAAATTATACATATAAAAATAATAATAATTCTAGTCTACCAGGATCATCTACAAAATTTGTATTTCTCAAAGTCTTGAGACCAAGCGAGCTGAGGAGGTAGCTTCCAACTCACTGATATATTTATTCTTATTGACACACCATCCCTCTTGCAATCAGACAAAGGGCGTGATTTTTCAAACTAGATTGTTTGAAGCCTAAAAATTATTGGCCCAGCTTTATATCAAAATGTTAAACCTATGATACTTATATACTAAGCCTAAGCATACTGACGCGTTCTGTAGATTTTAAAGGTAGTGTAGAAATTGGCAAGGTAGTGTGTGTAATGTCAGAACAAATCGAAATTATTTCAAACTTTGCCTAATACTGCCATGTATTCTAAAGAGTACCTGGACTTTCTACAAAGTACCGGAATTTTAAACTTTGTCGCCAACATATATATATATATATATATATATATATATATATATATATATATATAAAATGTGTGTATGTGTTTGTGTGTGTGCGCGTGTCTGTGTGTGTGTGTGTGCGTGTGTGTATGTATGTACATATATATATATATATATATATATATATATATATATATATATATATATATATATATATATATAGATAGATAGATAGATAGAGATATATAGATAGATAGATAGAGCCGTTCCTAGTCCATTGCAGGACAAAGGCCTCAGATACGTCCTTAGTCATGTCTGGGGTTTGGTCAATTTTTATATCTAGAATAAGATATAGATTTCAGAAATTTACAAAAGATTAAAAAATCGTTGAATAAAATATAGATTTCAAAAATTTACAAAAGATAAAAAAATCGAGCACTAAGTTTAAACATGTAATACCATTAGAAAATCTATTGATCGTATACATTAAAAAACGATATATCAAGAACGATATATGTAAATAAAAAAAAAACCGTACTGGGAGGAAAAATAGGTTAGAAATAAGTAACAAGTAACATTCATATCTTAACTGGGAAATAAAGAATGGACCACATCAGTCAAGTAAATCTTTTATTTCCAATAATGAATAACAGAATGTGACCAATAGAATAAGGCTCCTAATGAAAAATGATAAGCATGTACTGTATGCAATTGGAAAATGTGAATGATATCAGCAACAGATAAGAAACAAACGAGGGAAATTACTTGTAAAACGCTAAAGTAAATATAATTAAAATGTTGACAATATCTTATAATGCAACTCAAAAAATTGAATAAGCGATAACAAGAAACACAAAATATATCAAAACGAAAAACAATAAAAGAGACAGACACGATTCTGTTTTTAAAGGAATATTTGTCTCCCTGCAACGAAGTCCAGGAAATTGGATGTTGGCAAAGCTATAAAGCGCTTATTAAAGTCTGCAATATTTCAGTTGCTTCCTCATTCCCATAACATTTCTGCAAATTTTAGAATTGCGAACGCCTTGCAAATTTCCACTTCGATTTGAGAAGAGAAAATTTATATCAATAAATATATCCTTTAAAATGCGTATTTAAGATATATAAATCGAATAAAATCAAACTTTTTACAAAATAGAAAATAATAGAGTAATAATAAAAGCACTCTTGTTTATGGCCGCATTATTATCTGTATGTATGTATGTATGAATGTACACGAGAGCATTCATGCTTCCAGTATCCAAAAGTAAAACACTTCGGATTTGAGGTATTCGATGAATGTCTATGGATATTCTCAATGGATATTTCTGACAGTGAACGTCCGGCATAGAATACTACTTGCTGCAGCACAGATAACGCAACAGCAGGAACATACCATACATGCTTTTGTATACCATTACCTCGTAAAGACTATAACTGCATCAGTAAAATAATCTATATAGCGAATAGTGGTTGGTTTCTACTTCCATTTCCCTCTTTATTTTATATTTCAACTATTATTCTCGTCCTCATTCAACATATATATATATATATATATATATATATATATATATATATATATATATATATATATATAAATTATATATATATATATTACACACATGTATATATATGCATACATATACATACACACACACATATATATATATATACTGTATATATATATATATATATATATATATATATATATATATATATATATATATATATATAAAAATATATATATATAAACACATGTATATATACATACATATACATATATATACATATACATATATATATGTGTGTGTGTGTGTCTGCAAGAATTACCTATACCGCAAGCTTGAAAAAAAATCTTTATAAAGAAAGGACACAAAAGACCTGAAAAATTACCGCACAATACGTCCACTCTCAGTAATGTATAAAAAAAAAATGTCTGCAAGAATTATCTATACCTCAAGCTTGGAAAAAAAATCTATTTCATTACAATAACTCACAAAAAGGGAAACAAAAAAGACCTAAAGAATTACCGCCCAAAACGTCCACTCTCAAAAATGTATAAAAAAAATTTACAATGACCATATTTGGCTGAATAGAAAGACAGCTACACTTTTATCAACCAAGAAAGCGGGCAGACTTTAGTAGCAGTTATTCGACAACTAACCAAATTATTATTATTATTAATAGCTAAGCTACAACTCTAGTTGGAAAACTACGATGCTATAAGCCAAAGGGCT
>NC_090743.1:107490286-107505286 GCF_036898095.1 Palaemon carinicauda | reverse complement strand
TGATAAGAACAGCACAATCATCATCGCGATACCAATCAATATTTCTTGTTGCATCACAGAATCAATGCAAACACATGTCAATACTCAATGTAAAAATCACATATATCCAATATACTGTACATATACATATATATGTTAATTAAAAATACTCGTCCCACTCATGCTTTGAAAGATTTCATGGAGAAACATGACCTTACTATCCCTGTGATATAGGGTAGGGGGCTCTGGGAAAGGCTACCTGTTGAGTGATCACCAGAAAATTATGCTCTTAAAGGGTTATGGAAGATGGGAGAAAACGTCCCTTAGAAATATAAATTCCTCTCAAAAGATATCATGGTGAAACATGGCTTTACTATCCCTGTGAATCCCTGTAATTTAGGGTTGGGGGCTGTACCAACAGTGTGTCACACGATCGTACATAGTTCATTTTGTGTATATATTATCCTTGTACCTTCGCTCTTCCCTCGCACTAAAATGAACCAGATTAAATATGTCTGCTATTCTCCTCTGTAACTGTCTGTTTTTCAAACATGAAAATTCTTGTTGCTTTGAGATTTTGTATATAAAGGAGAGTGTTCTATAATAAATTCACTCAGTTGCTTTCACATTCTCTTTGAGTCAAAACCTTCTCTCGGCTCGTCACATTGGTGACCACGGAGTGACTCGCTCCTCCCGCCTTCCACCCCACCTCGCCCCTCCATCGTTGGTACTATGGCAGACTCTACGGAAGTTGGCGCTGCAGCTGCTCCATTGAAACTTTCATCGTTCGCCAGCAGAGAGGCGTTTGCTTGGTTTCAGCGCGCAGAAGTCCAGTTTCGCATCAAGAGCGTAACTCGCTCAACCACCAAAGCAGATTATGTTCTCGCGGCGATACCCAAGGACACCTTCCCGGAAATATCCGACTGGCTTTGTGAACAAGGAGACACCCCAATAGCGTATGATGCCCTTAAAACATACCTTCTCCAGCAGTACTCGACGTTGCCAGCCACCCGTATAGCAAAGCTTTTTCAGCTCTCGCAACAACCGTTGGGGGACCAAAGGGCTTCGCTTGCCCTCAGGGAAATGACCAGTATCGCTCGCCTGCAACCTGCCGCAGATGGCTCTCCTCGTGAGGTAAACCTACTTCGTGCCCTTTGGATACACCGTTTACCCGGACCTATACGCGCTGCCATACCCGATGTCGATAGTTTACCCATAAAGGACTTAATGACCAAAGCCGACGCCCTTATGGACAGCCACTTCAAGACCTCCATCAACGCCTCCACCCCTGACGAAGAGGACGCCTATTCAACGTCAACCGAAGCCGACGTGAATGCCGTAGGACATACATGCCTACCCCGTGAGTGCCGAAGCAGCGACAGAGCCACCCACCACCCACCACTCGCTCGCGCCCCAACCAACGACTTCTACAGCCACTTACTACCTCCCATCCGCTGCAGTTTTGCTACTACCACTTCAGATTCGGGGCACCTGCGAAGAAATGTGCCAAGGATTGTCAGTGGCCTTCGTGTAAGTAGGCCATCGCTCGTGGCGGTGGCCTCCCCTATTTCTGATCTTTTCTTTTTACATGATGCAGGAACGGGTGTGCGATTTTTGGTAGACACGGGTGCTTGTCGTTCTCTTTTGCCAAGGGAACTCTTCAGGACACGACGTAGTCTGTCTACGTCTGCCGACGTCCGCTTGGTAGCTGCCAACGGATCTGCGATACCCACCTACGGTTATGAGAACCTCATATTATCGTTCGGAAACGGTAAATTTAATTGGAAGTTTCTCGTTGCTGACGTCACATTGCCAATCCTCAGTGCGGATTTCCTCTCTCATTTCCACCTTCTGGTCGATGTCGCCCACCGACGATAGGTCAACGCAGACTCGTACTTGTCGACAACTCTTCAACCCGCCACCTCCAACCTCGCTCTCCACATCAGCGCACTCACGGATGCCTAAGCCCACCTCCTCACGTCGCACCCGGACGTTTTCCATCCAGAACTTCGCCAAACGCCCACGGCTCCTGCTAAGCACGGTATTTATCACCATATCAAGACGACGGGAGCCTCAGTCTTCGTAAAATTCAGACGTCTGGCACCGGAACGATTGGTAGCCGCCAAACAGACGTTCGGCGAAATGGAGGAAATGGGCCTTTGCCAAAAGGCCTCCAGCCCATGGTCGTCACCCTTACACATCGTTCTGAAGAAAGATGGCTCCCTCCGTCCGTGCGGGGGTTACAGGCGCCTCAACATGCAAACAAAACCAGATCACTACCCCCTCCCAAACATTGCCGACGTGACCACCTACCTGCACAAAGCGAAGGTTTTCTCTACGGTCGACCTTCCGAAGGGGTATTATCAGGTGCCTATGAACCCAGAAGATATCCCCAAGACCGCCATCACCACTCCGTTTGGTACATGCACCTTCAATTACTCCTGTTTTGGCCTTCGTAATGCTGGGGTCACGTTTCAACGTCTCATGGATGGCATCTTAGGGGACCTCCCCTTCTGTGTATGTTATGTGGATGACATACTTGTGTTCTCCTCAAAAGAGGAACACCTCTGTCAACTGCGCATCGTGCTCGACCGCCTGCAACAAAAAGCCTTGTAGTTCGGTACGACAAGTGTACCTTTGGCGCCAACGAAGTGTTGTTCTTAGATCACCGCATCACTCCTGAAGGAGTCCATCCCCTCCCTGAGAAGGTAGTGGCCGTTCAGGACTTCCCCACTCCCTCGACCGTCAAAGCTCTGCAAGAATTTTTGGGCATGATCAACTATTATCACCGTTTTCTGCCAGCCATTGCCGCCACTCTTGCTCCCCTCTACGCCTCCCTCAAGGGCAAGCCAAAGGACCTTAATTGGGGTCCCCTTCAAGAAGCGGCCTTCTGCAATGCAAAGAAGGCCCTATCAACCGCTGCGGCTCTCACTTTTCCTATCCCACATGCCCCTCTCCTTCTCTCCACTGATGCCAGCGACGTCGCTATTGGTGCAGTACTCGAGCAGGAGATCAACGGCTCGCCCCGCCCATTGGCCTTCTTCAGCAGAAAACTGTCCAAGGCAAAATCGGGTTATTCTACCTTCGATCACGAATTGCTGGCGGTGCACTTGGCTGTCCGTCACTTTCGCCATTTCTTGGAAGGTACGCCCTTCGACATTCGCACAGACCACATGCCTCTGGTGCACGCCTTCACTCGACAGTCTGACGCCTGGTACGCCCATCAACGCCGACATCTCTCCGCCGTGGCTGAATACGTCCCTGGGAAAATGAATCCTGTTGCCGATGCCCTGTCAAGAAACACGTTGGCTGCCGTTCAACTGGGATTGGATTACAACGCCCTGGTTGAAGCCCAACGACAGGATCCAGAGTATCAAGCATGTAGGACATCCTGCACATCCCTCCGTTGGGAAGACTTCCCTCTCGAAAACTCCAACACCACCCTCCTCTGTGAAGTCAGTACTGGTAGACCGCGACCTTGGATCCCTGCTCCCATGCGCCGGCAGGTGCCTGATTTCATTTACGGCCTTTCACATCCCTCGTGCCGTTCTACTGCACAGCTGCTGAAGACAAAGTTCATTTGGCACAGCATTTCTAAGGATGCTAAGGATTGGGTCCGAGCCTGTACTTCTTGCCAAACTTTGCTTGTTTTCATTCACGGCCTTTCACATCCCTCGGGCCATTCTACTGCACAGCTGCTGAAGACGAAGTTCATTTGGCACGGAATTTCTAAGGATGCTAAGGATTGGGTCCGAGCCTGTACTTCTTGCCAAACTTCCAAAGTACATCGACATACGGATTCAGGAGTGGGCACCTTTCCTCAACCTCAGCGTCATTTCGCACACATTCACGTCGACGTTGAAGGTCCCCTACCCACATCATAAGGACATCGTTACCTGTTTACCGTCACCGACCGCTCCACTCGTTGGCCTGAAGCCATTCCCATGGAAACTGCAACGTCCGCCTCATGTACATCTGCCTTACTCTCAGGATGGATTGCAAGATTTGGTATCCCTGAGCATATTACTTCTGACAGGGGTACCACTTTCACCTCTCAATTGTGGACATCTTTAGCGAATCTCCTGGGCATCACCCTACATCACACAACGGCCTACAACCCCGCTGCCAACGGAATGGTCGAACGTTTTCATCGCACCCTCAAAGCAGCTTTGATGTCCCGCTGCAAGGATTCCAACTGGTTTACTCAGCTTCCCTGGGTCCTCCTGGGACTAAGGACCACTCCTAAAGATGCCCTCGATGTCTCGGCAGCTGAAATGGTGTATGGCGATCCGTTGGTCGTCCCTGCCGAATTTTTTCCTTCTACAACCTCCTCCGACAATCTCCAGCGCATACGTCACGTCGTGGGAAAATTTACTCCATGCCGCCAGACGTACAAACCCCCAGCGAAGCATCACATACCAACAGACTTGCACTCTGCAACGCACGTCTTCCTGCGCAACGACACTAGCAAGCCACGGCTAACGCCCCCTTACACGGGCCCTTTCCTTGTGATCCGACGCAGTCCGAAAGTATTCATACTAAACATTCGTGGCAAAGAAGACTGGGTCTCCATTGATCGTCTAAAACCTGCTTATCTCCTGCCAGATAACCCGCCTACCGTTCGCCTCTCTAGATCAGGGCGCCCTATTTAACATGTACAGTATGTCATTTTTAGGGGGGGAGCCATGTACCAACCGTGTGTCACACGATCGTACATAGTTCATTTTGTGTATATATTATCCTTGTACCTTCGCTCTTCCCTCGCACTAAAATGAACCAGATTAAACATGTCTGCTATTCTCCTCTGTAACAGTGTCTGTTTTTCAAACATGAAAATTCTTGTTGCTTTGAGCTTTTGTATATAAAGGAGAGTGTTCTATAATAAATATACTCAGTTGCTTTCACATTGTCTTTGAGTCACAACCTTCTCTCGGCTCATCACAGGGCTCAGGGAAACACCACCGTTCTACCTGTTAAATGATCACTAGCAATTTCCTGGTCCTCCTTGGACTTAAGTATGTTGGAATGATGACTTCAGTACTGATCATATGTGTTCATATTTCATCTATGTAAAAACCATAATAACCTTTAAAGAATATTCATCGAAGGTAACCAATATACGCCACTGAACCCTTAGACCTGAAGAAGTCTCTATTGCTTCCCCTTCGTCTTAAAATACAGAGGAAGAAAAGAATGAAGGTTGAGCAAGAAACTCTTTCCTTTCCACTTCCATTCTGTTTCCTTTTTATGAAAGAAAAGGAAAGGGAAAGGGAAGACCCACTCCACTTGACAAAGGCTTTCGTGGCCAATTTGAAAGGGATCATATCTGGAGCAAAATTCGTTCCGCCAAGCAAGAAAGGAATTAGATGATATTTAGGCGCCATTTTCGGGACAGATTCCGAAATTGAGGTTTTCTGGAGATCTGCTAAGGCATCTCTTTCAATTATCCAAACAAAGTCTCTCTCTCTCTCTCTCTCTCTCTCTCTCTCTCTCTCTCTCTCTCTCTCTCTCTCTATATATATATATATATATATATATATATATATATATTCATATACATACATATCATATACATATATATATATATATATATATATATATATGTATGTATAATTTTTATATATGTATATATATATATGCACATATAAAACAAACATATATAAATATATATACATAAGTATATATACATATATATATAATACATATGTGTGTGCGTGTGTGTATGATAGTGTGCGTGTATGATGTGTGTAAATGTGGGTGAGGATAAGGAAAAAATTATCTATGAAACCTCTAAAAAGGGTAAAAGCGACGGCAGTTTATAGCTGTTACCGAAAGGCATTTTCTCTTTCCACTGTTGCTGATTCTGCAAATTAGATTTGATAGAAAACCGGACGACAGGAAACGTCGACGGTGTTTGGTTTGCAACAGAAAGACATAAACAACAGCTGCTGTTCCTCACAATGGATCCACACGCTTTCGGTTGAGGACCCAACTTCCAGGAATTTGTTATGCTTGAAGATTGAAGTAGATGTTTATGAGAGAGAGAGAGAGAGAGAGAGAGAGAGAGAGAGAGAGAGAGAGAGAGAGAGAGAGAGAGAGAGAGAGAGAGAGAGCCTTACCTTACCTTATTTGCCTTATTTTATGATTGGGTTCACCCAGGTCCCTCAGTGTGAGGCACCTCGTATACCCACCAGAGAGTTGCTTATGCATCTTCCTGTGTATTTTGCATCTTCCAGTCTTGTATGGTCTGGGATGCATCTTAGGTATTTATCAAGCTTATTCTTAAACACATCTACGCTCACTCCTGATATGTTTCTTAGATGAGCTGGGCAGCACATTAAATAGTCGCTGCACTATCGATGCTGGTGCGTAGTGGATTAATGTCCTGTGCGCCTTCCTTAGTTTACCTGGTATATTTTTTGGCGCTATTAATCTACCTCGGCTTGCTCTTTCTGATATTTTTAGCTCCATGATGTTTTCAGTAATTCCTTCTATTTGCTTCCATGCTTGTATTATCATGTAACGTTCTCTTCTCCTTTCTAGACTGTATAGTTTTAAAAATTGCAGTCTTTCCCAGTAGTCAAGGTCCTTAACTTCTACTCTTCTAGCAGTATAGGACCTTTGTACACTTTCTATTTGCGCAATATCCTTTTGGTAGTGTGGGTACCATATCACATTGCAGTACTCGAGTGTACTACGTACATAAGAAAAGCTAAACACATGATTATGTTTTACAAAACTTGTTTTAAAGTGTCTGAATAACATTCCCATTTTTGCTTTACATTTAGCCAACGTGTTGCTATTTGGTCGTTGCATAACATATTCCTATTTAACATTACACCAAGGTCTTTAATTGCTTCCTTGTTTGTGATTGTCTCGTTATTAGGTCCCTTGTATGCATGTACCATTCCTTCTCTGTTTCCATAATTAATTGATTCGAATTTATCAGAGTTAAATACCATCCTGTTTATCTCCGCCCATTCATATATTTTGTTAAGATCTCTTTGTAGCGAGTTCCTATCTTCATCACAAGTAATTTCTCTACTTATTCTTGTGTCATCGGCGAAACTTCCCACTACAGGATTTTCAACATCACAGTCTATGTCTGAGATCATAATAACAAACAGTAGTGCAGCTAATACCGTACCTTGTGGCACGCCAGATATTACCTGAGCTTCATCTGATTTCTCGTCATTTGCAACCACTATCTGTTTTCTGTTTTGCAGGAATTCTTTTACCCATTTTCCTATCTTTCCCACAATGTTATGCTTTCTAATTTTTTTATCTAATATATTATGGTCTACCTTGTCGAAGACTTTTGCAAAATCTAGATAGATCACATCTGTGTCTTTTTCATTTAACATATTTTTGTTTATGGTTTCATAGTGTGCTATCAGTTGGGTCTGTGTACATTTTCCAGGCACAAAACTGTGTTGACCTATATTAAACAAATTATTTTTAACCAAATGATTCATTATTTTCTTTTTTATTACCCTCTCATATCGGCATCAGTGACCCTAGATGTCAGGATGCCTGAAAACCTTAAATCAATCAATCAAATCAAATTACCCTCTCATACACTTTCATAATATGTGATGTTACACTAATAGGTCTATAATTGCTTGCCTCTAGTCTTGATCCACTTTTGAAGATAGGGGTTATATAAGCTAATTTATGTTTGACATATATCTCGCACATATCTACACTTTGTCTTAGCAGTATTGCAAGCGGCTTCGCCATAGTGTTTGCATTTTTTTTTTTAACAAAATCGCTGGAACTCCATCTGGTCCGGCTGCCGATCCATTTTTAATTTCGTTTATAGCCTTGACAATATCTGCTTCATTAATATCTATATCCGTTAGATATTCAACATTTTCTTCTCTCATTTCTGTTTCATTATTCTCATTCGCAATTCTTGGCGTGAACTCACTCTTATATTTTTCTGCTAATATGTTGCATATTTCCTTTTTTTTCATTTGTTAGCCGTCCTTCAATTCTTAGAGGGCCTATTTCTAATCTCCCTTTATTCATCTTTTTGCATAGGAGTAAAGTACTTTGTGTTTTTTTTTTATATTTTGAAGTGTCCTTTCTTTTAAGTCCCTTTTTTCATTTTCTTTCGACTGTATAATCTTTTGTTCTGCATTTTCTATCTTACATTTTATTTCCATCATTTTCCGCACATTTTTTTCTTTTGCAAGATTTTTCTTCCACTTTCTAATTTTCTGAAATAAGATCCTTCTGTCTCTTGGTATGCATGTCTTTTGTTTATTGTTTTTGTTTTTCGGTACATATTTTTCAACAATTTTCTCCAGTATTTTGTACAGTATGTCCGTATTTACCTGTATATTATCACTTACAAATACATTTTTCCATTCTTTATTCAGTTCTTTATTTATTTCTGACCATTTTATATTCTTACTATAAAAATTATATTTTCCATATCCTTCCCAAAGTTTTGTGCTTTTGTTAATTCTGCGATCACTTGCTTTGGAATGGACTATCAATTCTATGACATTGTGGTCTGAAATTCCCGTGTTATACACTATTATTTCTTTAACATAATTCACCTCATTCACAAATACTAGATCTAGGCCATTTTCCTTTCTTGTTGGAATGTGGTTTATTTGTTGCATATTATGTTCTAATAGCATATCTTGAAGCTTTTCAAATTGCCTCTTATCGTCTGCGCTACTATTACTCTCTTTCTTATATGTATACATACAACCACTTTCTTCTATCAGTTCTTTCCAATCCACGAAAGGAAAGTTAAAATCTCCGGATAGGAGTATATTCCAGTCTTTATGGTTTCTACATATATCATCTATTTTTTCTATTATTATGTCAAACTCCTTAGTATTTGGGGGTCTGTAAACTACAATATTCAATAGTTTTACAAATTCAAATTCTACCGCAATAAATTCACATTCTGTGTTGCTGCATTTTTCACAGACTTTTCCTTGATTTATGTCTCTTCCATATATTGCGGTTCCCCCTTGATTCCTATTTTTTCTGTCTGATCTTTAAGTTTGGAAACCCTTTATCTGGTCATCACTGCCAGTCGCTTGGGAATACCATGTTTCACTTATATTTAATATATCTATTTTTTTCAATTTGGGTTAGTTCTAAGAACTCTATTTTCCTTTTAGAGTTACTCGTGACTAAACCCTGTGCATTCATCACTATTATGGTTTGTGTTTCATCCCCATTATTTAATATTGGTAATAATATGGATTCTCCCATGCTTCCTTCCTGTTCTGATATGATTTTCTTTTCTTCATTTCCAGGAATTTTGCCATTAAAAAATCCAACTTTTCAATTATATTTGCTCTTTCGTCTTCATATTTATTTTTGTGTGTATACCTGCAATTATCCCCATATTTGCACCAACCCCTGGCATTATAGATGCATTCTTTGTAGTTGGGCTCTAAATGTGCATATTTGGGTTGAAAGGCCTCATATCTTGGGGCCTTTGGTGCATAGCGTGGTATATACGTTGCCCGCTTCTGTTTCTTTTTTTATTTCATTTTTGCTTTCATTTTTCTTTTCAGTTTGCTGAGTTTTCTTACTCTAATTCATGGTTGCAGGATGCATATATCGACAATTTTTGTTGAAACTGCACCCTTTTCCTTCTTTAAGGTTTTTGAATATTTTTGGATGGAGATCTCTGCATTCGCCTCCATATCCGTCTAAATGCGCACATTTACCATATATTTCATAATTATGGCATATCTTTGGATGCTTGTAGTAGCATCTTTCCCCAAATCTGCAATTCCCTCTTTTCAGCAAATTGCAGACTATATCTTTCTTTTCTTTTTTTTTCTTGTTCTTGCTCTTCCCTAAAAATATGTAGGTCCGGGTAGAGTCTCTTGGGTCTATTATTTGTTTCCATCTGATAACTTATTTCTTCATAAGTATGTTGTTGGATGGCATCATAAGTTATATCAATGATTTCCTCAGCATTCTTACACATATCCTGTTCATCTTCTTCTTCTTCTTCTTCTTCTGCTTATTCTTCTTCCTCATTTTTATCTTCAACTATTTGCAGATTTAGTCTCGACTTAATTATATTTTCTATCCAGACTAAGCATGTTGAGCAGAATACCTTTGTGTCTTTATTTTTTATTTTTTGCTGTATGGTGTGTTGGAACATGACAGGCATCACATTTTCTAATCAGTTGTTGAGGATTATTAATGGAATACCATATCTTACATGTATTACACCATTTTGGCATTCTTTTTCCCAATGCATCAATCAGCATATTCACCATATTGGACTTCTGATTGTTCTTTGATGGAATATGTTGATTGATGTAAACTTTCTTTATAAGTCTCTTTATCACTTGGATATTCTTTGGAATTTCTTCTATTATTTTGCTGATGTTTTCCGCAGATTTTCTCCAGTTTATTGGATCATACTGTTTCAATATGTCTGCGAATATTTTTCCGTCACACTGATTGGAGTTACTAGTGACCTCTGTTATCAGACGGTCGAGCTCTTGTTTCGCCAACTCATGGAATTTACTTTTGCTGATTGCAGCAATGTCTCTCCAAGCCTTGCCTGTATTGTAGAGGGCCATCTTGATCAGATTTTTAGTAATTCACAAGATAACTATCCTATGCCGAAGTTTTATCCCACTTTTCTGACCTCAAACTAATCACCGACTATTCACGAAAACTTGTAGCTATATTGCACTCGATAGCCTTTTGTTATCCGCGTTAAATCAGGATATTTTAGGGTCGCACAAGTGTATTCACTCACCGGTACATAGATACAACTCGAGAGAGAGAGAGAGAGAGAGAGAGAGAGAGGAGAGAGAGAGAGAGAGAGAGAGAGAGAGAGAGAGAGAGAGAGAGGTATACAATTTATATATTCCCTTCAACATTAGCCTACACATTTATTGGAATTATATTATACTGAAAGGGAGAGAGAGGGGTATACAATTTATATACTCCCTTCAACATTAGCCTACTTACTTATTAGAATTATATTATACGAAGAGAGAGAGAGAGAGAGAGAGAGAGAGAGAGAGAGAGAGAGAGAGAGAGAGAGAGAGAGAGAGAGAGAGAGATGGGGAAAAGCAAAATATATCATTCCAACCCATTCTACCATTACAGTACTCTCTTACATAGTCCTGCTGACTTTACTATTTTGAGAGAATGATGCATATTTACTGGAATTATATAATAGACAAACAAATGAATAAATGCTAAAATATAATAGAGAATAAAATATTCTGGAGTTGGTTCTTGGCCTCATTGTCATTGGTAATGGAAGTCCAGCATTTCCGTATTTTGGTCATTGAATACGTCAATACACAAACGTCAACTTTTGCCATTATTTGCTCTCGAAGGATATTTGAAGACGGTTTCAAACATTCCTTAAGCCTCGCCTTTCCTATAAACATGAATAATTGTGTGTTTAAATCGTTATAAGTTTGACAAAAGTTCTCCCAAATGAAGGCAGTTTTTGCAAGACAAATAAGAGATGAATAAAAAGAAAAGAAAAACGATACAATGGATAATCTATTAAAGCTTAAAGAGCAAAAAATTACGACCTGAAAACGTACTGATCTGGAAGGAAATAAAATCAAACATTCATGACAAAGTCAAAACAGGATATTCTCAAATAAGGAAAACGCTATTAAAATCCAATAAATATCATAGGCAAAGAGACAGTTACCCAAGAAATAAGAAAAAATGAGTAAATAAACATGGACAAAAAGATAAAGTTAAACAGTCTCAGAAAAGATCCTATTAAGATGAAATATTATTATTATTATTATTATTATTATTATTATTATTATTTTTATTATTATTACTATTATTATTATTATTACTATTATTATTATTATGTGGTAAACTACGACCCTAGTTGGAAAAGCAGAATGCTATAAGCCTAGGGCCTCCAATAGGGAAAATAGCCCAGTGAGGAAAAGAAACAAGTAAAAAGAAAATATCTTAAGAACAATAACATTAAAATAAATATCTCCTTTATAAACTATGAAAACTTTAACAAAACAAGAGGAAGAGAAATAACATAGAATAGTGTGCCCGAGTGTACCCTCAAGCAAGAGAACTCTACTCCAAGACATTGGAAGACCATGGTATAGAGGCTGTGGCATTACCCAAGACTAGAGAACAACGGTTTGATTTTGGAGTGTCCTTCAAGAAGAGCTGCTTACCAAAGCTAAAGTCTCTCTTCTACCCTTACCAAGAGGAAAGTAGCCACTGAACAATGATAGTGCTGTAACCCCTTAGGTGAAAAAGAATTGTTTGATTATCTCAGTGTTGTCAGGTGTATGAGGAAAGAAGAGAATATGTAAAGAATAGGCCAGACTATTCGGTATGTGTGTAGACAAAGGGAAAATGAACCGTAACCAGAAAGAAGGATCCAATGTGCTACTGTCTGGTCAGTCAAAGGACCCCATAACACTCTGGCGGTAGTATCTCAACGGATGGCTGGTGCCCTGGCCAACCTACTGTTGTCGTAATTGGAATATAAGATGAATCTAATAGAAAGGTTTAAAAGCACCAGAATGAAGAATTAATAATCTCAAATAAACTTCAACAAAATACTTAAATTTACAATAATATAACTACTGATAAAAGCGATTCAATTCCAACACAATAATCAGTTAATCTCATCTCGAAATGCCATCAAATTCGATTACATCTTCAGCATCAGAGCTTAAAATACAATTTAGAAATAGCGTAGTTGTATTACAATTTCATTATCAGTAAGATGATTAAAATCGAGGGAGGGAATCAGACTCATAAGCAACATCTCGTTAGAAGCGAGAGTTGCTAATTACCGGTCATTTAAACAACAGATCAGATAAGATCTTATATACTTGCTCGTCTTAATCACATTCATTTGCAACTTAACGATTTGACTCCCAAAACATCTCGAAAGGAACCCTAAAGATTCGCAGCTAAAAACTTAGGTCTGAAACTTAGATCCGTAATGGAAACTAAATGCAAGATGCGGAAATGAGTTCAAGTTTGTCTTCTGCAACACAGTATACATCATTTGAAGGAAAATAAATATGTTTCCATTTGGCAATATTTCAGAAAAGTTTATAAAGTTAAATTGGATTCCATTCTCCACGAGCACAGTAACTTTGATTTTGGCTCTAAGGAGCGACGAAATACCGGTAATAATTGGAAGGTGGTGTTGGAAGAAATCACTTTGAGTCCCGTAATACGTAATAAGCATATACAATGTGTACGCTTTAAAAAGTTTCCTGTATCTAAGGACAAAAGTCTGCTGATAAGGATCTCAATATTAAGAGTTACCGTTTTCAAGCCCGGGGACAACCTCTTTCACCACAAGTAAGAATTGAGAGATTAAGTTGAGGAACTGTAGGGAGAAACTTTTAAGAATCTCTGTACAATGAATTGTATTGTGTATACTCATTTGCCTAGAATATAACAGAGCACCCGATTCACTCACCATTGGTCCCTATAAAAGAGTGCAAAATGAAAGTAACAGCATTCCTATTTCTTTCTTTTTTTTTTTTGGGGGGGGGGTCTGGGGTCTGATGGGGGGTGAAGTAGATTTTATCGTACAATAATCTATACAGGCAATAACTGTAGCACACAAAATATTGCCGAAAGTTTACTACTTAATAAAACAATCTTAAACGTTTTTCTAATCTACAAAGGTGTCGCATCAGATGAAATAAAACAATAAAGATGAAGAAGCAGCTTAAGTTTTATTCCCTTCCAAAAACTCTAAATATGTTCAAGTGTAAAAGATATTACCTAATTCAATTGAAATAAATAAATATAAGCATTACAAGGATAAAAAAAGTTAACTTGAACAAATAATGGCATTGATGGGATAGTTTCTCTATTCAGTGGGACAAGGAAACAAATGGTGCTTGTAATACCCAATCTACAAATGCAAAGAAAATGAAACTTATGTAATATCAAATTACCTTTGGGAAAACTATTCTGGTTACAGAACATAGTGGAAAAAGTGAGCAATAAAATATATATATAAAACACACATTTGAAGTCACACATTTTGGTAATTATGTGTAACTGGTAAAAGAGAGTTTGGAAAGAGGTTAGGACATAGGGGAGTGTAAGAGATTAGAGATTGGAAGGAGGTAAAGAAAAGAGCCCTAGAGAAGAATAAATCATCAGCAAAAGCAAGGATGGGGATAGATATCACAAAACAGACAGAAAGACAGATAGTTTCTTGTAAAAGATATAATACAATGAACAAACAAAATAAAAGCCATCAAATGTAGATTGAAGTTCAACACAGCTTCGCCTTGAATTACATAAATGACCAATACAATTCGGCACTTAATTAATGCAGAACCTTTATAGTTAGTAATCATAGAAGCATCCTTCATGTTTAACAATAGGTGCAATGGATGCATTATTCTAAATTCTCATAAGAGTCTCTTATGTTAAATCAGCAATAAATTTATATACGAATAAAAAATGAAGAACATTTGTGTATTAGTTATCACACAATCTCTAAAATTTTCCCATTGCATTTCGTCATGAATTTCGGGTCATTTCAAAACACTTACAGCTTAACCGAATCCGCCAAAATTCAACTCAATTTCAAGAAAGATTTCTGACGATGCAATTTCAGGATAATAAAATTCCCATTGGACTCTGAAATGGTCCGGGAGAGCGACAGAGGCGATTTCACGGCTATTTCACTTCGATGCCGATTTCCTCCAAAGGATGTTTTCAGCAGTGACGCTCAGCAACAGAAAAAGGGAAAGAAAACTTAAGAATGAGGAAGAAGGGGGGGGGGGGAGGTGGGGGGGGAGATAACGAGTATTTATCGAATAAATTTCATGTTTTTGATGTATGAATTAGATAATAAGCCTTTGAATGCAAAACTAAATGGAAGTAGTATATAATTCTTTTTCAAACATATTCAAAGATTTGAATGTAAGAATGACGGATACCTAAGTTATTGGTCGAAAAAAAAGAGCATATCTTTAAAACAAACTAAAACCCTTGATTGCAACACAAAGTGGAAACAATCAT
>NC_090743.1:107472786-107480286 GCF_036898095.1 Palaemon carinicauda | reverse complement strand
CATACCGCCAGACTTACAACCCCCACCTAAGCAACACATACCAACAGATCTGCACTCGGTAGCAAATTTTTTCCTGCGCAACAACACGCATGCCACCACTAACGCCCATCACGCAGGCCCTTTCAATGTGATCTGTTGTACGCCGTAGGCTTCCTTCATCAACATTCATAGCAAAAAAGACTGGTTCTCCATTGATCGTCTAAAACCTGCAAATCTCCAGCTAGATGACCAGTCTAGAATACGCCTCTCAAGAGCAGGGCACCCTATTTCCAATGTATGTCATTTAAGGGGGGAAACGCATGTACCGCACATGTTTCATGCTCATACACTAACGGTTTTGCTTTTTATCTTATCCCATACTCTTCGCTGCATTGTTAATAAACCAACCTGTATAAACCTGATAACTCATGTTTAATTTTGTTTGAAATTTTGTGACGTTCTTGCTCACAATTCCTAGCAGTTTAGTTGTATTCACCTCGCCTCTCAGTTATCTCCTAACTGGCACCTCCCACAGTTTCACCTAAGCATAAAGAGACAAATAGACTAAGTCCATACTGGAAACCTTTTACGTTATTCTTTCGAAAGCATCACATTACACTTGTTGCATTTGACAATACCTCCTCCTTCATAATGGTATTGCAAATTGAATTTGATGGAAAACCTAAATCATGAATAACAAATGCATTTGGTATCCTTTCATCATCATCATCTCCTCCCATGCCTATTGATGCAAAGGGCCTCGGTTAGATTTCGCCCGTCATCTCTATCTTGAGGTTTTAAATCAATACTTTTCCATTCAGCATCTCCTACTTCATGCTTCCTAGTCCAAAACCATGTAGGCCTGTATATTCCAACTCTTCTACTGCCTTGTGGAGCCCAGTTGAAAGCTTGGTGAACTAATCTCTCTCGGGGAGTGCGAAGAGCATGCCCAAACCATCTCCATCTATCCCTCACCATGATCTCGTCCATATATACCACTCAAGTAATCTCTCTTATAGTTTCATTTCTAATCCTGTCCTGCCAATTCACTCCTAATTTTCTTCTGAGGGCTTTGTTCTCAAATCTACAAAATCTGTTGGATATCATTTCATTGTCATACCACGACATGTCCATACAGTAACACCGATCTCACTAAACTAATATATAGAGCAATTTTTATGTCATTTCAGGCGATTTTATTTCAAAATTTTACTTAACATACCATTGTATAATTTGTCTTCTTCAATCTTTCATTAAACTCGAATTCTAAAGATCCTGTACTACAAGAGATCTTATTTCCTAAATATTTAAATGATTCCACCTCATTAATCCTTTCTCCTTCCAACGATATTTCATCTTCCATTGCATATTCCATTCTCATCATCTCTGGTTTTCTTCTAATTTGGTTTTCTTCAAATTTATCTAGAGTCCAACCTCCTGTGATATTTCATGCATTCTAGTACAAGCTTTGCAAGTCCCAAGGGGTTCTGCTAATAAGGACAGCGTCAACAGCATACTCTAGGTCAGCTAATTTCCTGTTACCAATCCAGTCCAATCCTTCTAAACCATCCCCAACTGTTCTATGCATTACAAAATCCATTAGGAGGGTATACAACATAGGTGACAACACGTTCCCTTAGAGTACTTCACTGTTCACTGAAAATTCATGTTAGGACTTCACTAACATTAACTTTGCACTTGCTTTGCTCATGAAAAGACTTAATCAAATTTACATATTTAAGAGGAACTCCATAATAACGCAGGGCTCTCCACAAAATTGGCCGGTGCACACTATCAAAGGCTTTGTCATAGTCCACATATGCCATCAAAAGTGGATTTCTATATTCCACTCATTGCTGTACCACATGTCTTGAAATGAAAACTTGGTCAATAAAACTTCTACCTTTCCTAAATCTTGCTTGTTAATCTCTCAGATTTTCATCAATCTATCTCTCTAGTCTCTTTAATATGAGCATATAAGGCTATATACTTTCATGAAAACTAGTGTAAGTGTAATTACCTCTATAATTATCGAAATTAGTCAATCTCCTCTTTTTGCCTTTTTCACCAACAATCCTCGCTTTCATTCATCAGGTTTTGCCTTTTCACGCCGCAATCTACAAAATAATCTTGTAAGTATTCTAGGGCTCACTTCATTTTCGGCCAATACCATCTCAGCAGTTATTCCATGGCACCCAGGGCCTTTCCATCTCTTTGTTTATTTAATGATAGCTTCGACTTTAAACACACTGAATTCATCCATGGGTACATCAAGGTCGTCCTCAGCTTCAGGTATATAAATCAAATT
This sequence comes from Palaemon carinicauda, assembly GCF_036898095.1. Classification (NCBI taxonomy): domain Eukaryota; kingdom Metazoa; phylum Arthropoda; class Malacostraca; order Decapoda; family Palaemonidae; genus Palaemon; species Palaemon carinicauda. The sequence goes on along the minus strand of NC_090743.1, from coordinate 107,477,999 downwards.
ATTTCCTCCATATCTCCTATTCACAACCTCACTAAAGTGTTCTATCCAACGTTGCCTTTCTTCATCTTCTGTTGTTATAACAGATCCATCTCTCTTTTTGATGGATATATGCTTCTTAATTTTGCCACAGTAGAGATTTCATTAATAATTCTATGAGAAATTCTTACACTGTGGCCACTTCCTGATCATAGCTTAGTCGACTTCATCTGCTTTCCCGTCTAAATATTCTCTCCAAGCATGGATATCAAATGATACTTGAGATACTATGAAAAGGACTAAGACAGAAATCGAGTGTTGAAAGTTTTCGAGGAAGTAGTGAAAACTTCAAGTTAGAGCATGCTACGTATTCCAGTATTGATAGTGAAGTTAAAAGAAAAGACAGGAATAACTAGAGAGAAAATTTAGACAGGAAAGCAGATGAAACTGAGAAAACTATCGATTCATGTTTCATTTAGGATATTATAAATATCATAAAAATCAGTTTCTTAAAGGCGTTTCTAAATGTGCATGTGTTGACATTTATCTGTGCAAGTGTGAGAGAGAGAGAGAGAGAGAGAGAGAGAGAGAGAGAGAGAGAGAGAGAGAGAGAGAGAGAGAGAGAGAGAGAGAGAGAGAGAGTATGTGTGTACTTGTGAACAGTACAAATAAAAAAAGAAGAATTGGAAGGGGAAAAACGAAAACAAAGGAAAAATGTCACACAGACGTACACACCGACTTAGAAGGGGTTGAGAGAACATTTGCACGAGAAAGAGTAAAATATCAAAAGCCTCATTTCATTACTCGTCGTCCTTTCCAGTGACGGCTTAATTGAATTTGAACTTTTCGATGTTCGACAAAATAGTATTTCAGCCGCCAAGTTTTTTCAAGAAGAGAAAAATATTAATTTGATTGAATAGTCAGTTTCTGCTTCATCAAAAAGTAACCAAAACAAAGATCCGTGTTATTTCACAAAATGGTTTGCTCTCACAATAACGAATAATAATAATAATAATCATCATCATCATCATCATCATCATTATTATCATTATCATTATTATTAATATTATTATTATTATTATCAAAATGTATGTCTAGTATGATACAAAAATATTCTGAATAATAAAATATTTTACAATGACTATAAACTAGAGTATCCATTCTATGAAAAATAGTGAATATATAAGACAGGCAAGAGACACCAATCCTTAAAGGATGGACGGCATCAGCTCATATGGGTGAACCTATGAGGAACAGGCAATGGCTAGTGGAAACTCAGCAGGTAGACTTAAGGGGTCTAAACAAATGTCCATCCCTGGTTCATAAGGAAAGTAAGATCATGTTCACTAATGAAAATGATAAAGCCGTGAGTGAGGCTAGAATGCCTAGCCCGTAGATTGTGAGTTTCTGATGTTTCCACTATCTTAACGGAACCCATAAGCTAAGGAAGATGGACAGCTAAGTATAGATAAAATGGAATTGATAGACAAAAACAGACTAGAAAGTAATACAGAAGAGGTACTTTTAGAAATAACGCTAACAAGGAAATTTGGTGTCGTCTTGAGATACTACCGATAGAGAGTTCTTGGGTCCTTTAATTGGCCCGCAGTACTCCATTGAATCCCTGGTTACAGCTCATGTTTCCTTTGCTTACACATACACCGAACAGTCTGGCCTATTCTTTACAAATTCTCCTCTGTCCTCATCCACCTGACAAGACTGAGATTACAAAACAATTGTCCAGAGGCTACGATCCTCTTGCTAAGGGTAGAAGATACTCTTTAGCTATGGTAAGCGTCTCTTATAGGAGGACAATACAAAATCAACCATTATTCTCTAGTCTTAGGCAGTGCCATATCTTTTGTACCATGATCTTCCACTGACATGGGTTAGAGTTCTCTTGCTTGAGGGTACACTAGGGCACACTATTCTATGCATGCAAGACCTAATTTACTGTTGTTACTATTCTAAAAATCTTTTATTTTCCTCGTCCATTACTTATTTTGTAGTTTATTTACATCCTTGTTTCCCTCGTCACTGGGCTATTTTTTTCCTGTTGGAGCCCTTGGGCTTATAGCATCCTGCTTTTCCAACTAATATTGTAGCTTAGCTTGTAATAATAATAATAATAATAATAATAATAATAATAATAATAATAATCTACAGTGTAACATGCAAGCAATTATAATAATCTTAATGATATAAATCCTCGTAAAATCTGGTACTACTCCTAATTCGCTTAAAGTTAAAAGAATAATCGGGAATATACGAAATGTGGGAATAAGTGATCAGAAAAAAATAGCACAGGATAAAAAGAATCTTGTTTTGAAAACGGTTATGAAAGAAGATTGGGAAAGTCCAATCAGCCCTGAATTTTTTTTATACATAATTCGTTCTTGAAGAAGAATCAGAGATATTCATAAAAAAAACTAGAAGCAAAATCAAATGTTTTTCCTGGTCTAACTTCAAATACAAACATGAATATGTAAGTAAACATTTTACTTCAAATTGATTTTCCTCCGATAACCTCCAAGAAGGAACTTAAAATTCGCAACAGGAACAAGATAAGGAAGTCAGTTTTAGTTTGGCTCATGATATGCAGTATTTGATCTGTAATGGTTGCCAAGAAAATCGTTTTGATATGTTATTTGAAAAAAAAAAAAAAAAAAAAAAAAGTGAAAAACTGGATTTTTATATCTAGAACATCAAGAAATATGTCTTGATTCTTACATAATCAGGGTTGGTGGAAAGAGAAATGAGGGATGGAGGGGGATATGAGTGGAGGGTGGAAGGGGGCGGAGGAGTAGAGAGTGATATAGATGATTTACTGTTTGAATAACATTTTTTGGTATAACTGACCCAAAATCTAAAAAAAAAAAAAAAAAAAAAGGTCATAAAATTTCGTAAAAAAAAAAAAAAAAATTAAACATTATCAATTTAAATTTCTTCGAAAAGTAAAAACATTGATTGTACAGAAATAGAGAATTCAATACAAAATACCAAAGTACAAACATAACTCATCAGATAAATTACAAATCTTAAGTGACAAACCAAAAGTAGTTTGGGATTACTAAATAAAATAAAATGAAACCTGGCGACTAAAATATAAATACAAAGGTGATCTATAATGGAAAAAGGATAATGCATATAGAGCTTGAGGATTAGTTATGACTAAATTCGACCTGATTAGAGTGCTACTAAGTAATTACAGGTGGAATCTGTATGAAATCTAAAATTTAAAGGAACTAGAGGACCAATGAAATTATAAATCCTAACTAGAGGAAATTACAGAACAGAAAAGAAAATACATTTTTGGCGGCTAAAATATTTAGTTTCTAAAAGAGAAGTTGAAAGACATTTTACTTTAAGGATTTAAATATCACCAAATTGACCTGAATCAAGAAAACCTTTCAACCCCAAATGATGATGAAAGTAAGGAGGTAGAGACAAAAGAAGCTTCGATGATAAGCTAATAAAAGCTAAAAAAGGGATAAAGATAGAATATATGCAACACCAATAATTAAATCTTTAAAAACTTATAGACATTTTGAAATAAAAAAAATCCGAACATTTCTGAATTTCGGCAAAACATCACATTTTTTCTATTTCTATTTAAAAATGTAATTAGATTCCCAATTTGAAAATATTGAAATGACTTAATCGGTTGCTCCAACGTGCAAGAGGGCTTGATGACATAAGGCCAGTTTAATTCAATAACAACAACAGCTAAAAAACAAAAGAGTTGACTTGAAGCTCACGTTATAATGGAAGAAATTACCATTTATATCATAAATAGTAATGGCTAAACGTTATGACTAAACAAGTTACTCATATCTACCATTAAATAATAACCGTATATATACACTTAACATATATATATATATATATATATATATATATATATATATATATATATATATATATATATATATATATATATATATATATATATATATATATATATATATATATATATATATATATATATATATATATACAGAAATTGACTGTTGTATGTTTTCGAGGAAATGATGAAAATTACAAGGTAGAACATGCTCAGTATTCCAGTATTGATAGTGAGGACAAAAGAAAAGCTAGAATGACTGGAGAGAATATTTAGACAGTAAAGCAGATGAAGCTGACAAAGCTATGAATTAAGGAACTAGCTATGGTTTAAGAAGGGAGTATGAAATGGAAGATGAAATATCATTGGAAGGAGAAAGGATTAATGAGGTAGAATCATTCAAGTATTTAGGAACTATGATCTCCAATACAGGGTCTTTAGATTTACAGTCTACTGAAAGATTGAAAAATCAAATCAGACAAAGGCTTGATTAAGTAATATTTGGAAATAAAATCGCCTAAAATTACATATAAAATCAGAATATATATCAGTTTAATGAGATCGGTGTTACTCTATGGACATGAGTCATGGTATGACAATGAAACAATCTCCAATAGATTTAGTAGATTTGAGAACAAAACCCTCAGAAGGATATTGCGAGTTGAATGGCAGGACAGGATTAGAAATGAAACTATAAGAGAGATTACTCGAGTGCCATATGTGGATGAGATTATGATGAAGGGTAGATGGAGATGGTTTGGGCATGCTTTCCGCACTCCATAAGAGATTAGTTCAAAAACGTTCAGGTGGGCTCCACAAGCATTAGAAGAGTTGGCAGACCAGGCCTACATGGCGGAGGACTATAAAGCGCGAAGTAGATGATGAAGGGAGAAGTATTACATTTAAAGCTAAAAATAGAGACGACTTGCAAAATCTAACCGAGGCCCTTTGCGTCAATATGCGTAGGAGGGGATGATATATATATATATATATATATATATATATATATATATATATATATATATATATATATACACATATACAATTTTGTACTTCTTCAGTAATGTCACATATTAACAGTAAATCCATGTCAACTTCGAGAAAGATGATTTTCTTTGACGTTAACATTTTAGTATAATAAATTTCCCCTTGTTTTGAAAATATACAAAAAAAAAAAAAATCATTCAAATAAATTTGATCAAAATTTGGTGAACACAAAAGAGAGAAGTCCTACACAAAGAAACAAGGACATCGTTCAAAGTAGGAAACGAAATTGCCTTTTTGGAACAGAAAAACGACCAAAATCTGTCTTCTTAATATTCATAGCCCTTTGAATGGACTAAAAAAAAGCTGTATACAAAAATAACATTATAAATCTCAAGATTAAAATAAG
>NC_090743.1:107460286-107462786 GCF_036898095.1 Palaemon carinicauda | reverse complement strand
ATATTTATATGTGACAAACACGAATCTGCAGGAAATTATACAAATTTCCAAAGACATTCAGTATAATAAGGTATGTATCTGTTGTATGCTTGTGACTACCTGTAAGTTATCCGAGAAAAGAAATACTAATTTATATTCTACGTCTGTAGGAAATATTCTTACCCAAACAAACATAAACCAAAACTGACAATAAAAACTGAAATGAATAATGAGGACAAAAGAGTTAATTAGCGAGATTCTTTCTAGAGCAAAATTAATTCCAGCTTAAATAGAACTATCCGGCGCCATCATGAGCTTATTAGAATATAATATGTCCTCAGAGGCAATTAATTTCTTTAAAAATTCATGAGCCTGATACTGACGTAATTTTCCATCAAGGCAACATTACATGGAAGATTTTTAAGCGGAAAAAAGGTTATCAATAATAAAGGTTTAAAGGCCGCTCATAGTACTTCAAACAATAGAAATGATGGAAAGAAACTAGCTTTAAAGATGCATTACCATATATTATTAAAGAATATAAATATATCCACAGGTAAAAAATTTCGAACTTAACGTACTTAACTCTTGCCAATAACTTGCTGATAAAAGAGTAAAAAAACTGAATATTCACTTTCTGACATCAAAACATTGATACCAGAACACGTCATAGATTAACTGGCCCTTGAATAAACACGACATAATCATAAAACCCATATCTTGATATCGGCTGAAATACGCAGAGTAATATCACTAATGGAAACGCGTCGCATACATTGAAGCGCGGGTAGTGATGACCGTAGGGTTTATCAACTGTCCATCACTATCTTCCCCGTTGTCTTTCCACGCCAGTCACAGTGTTTCAGCTGACGTTTTGAATGGTTAAAGATATCGATTGGGCGGGAAATAAAGTAACCAATCAGGTTTGAGTGGTTATTATCAATACGTAAATGTTGCTACAAAAATGTATATCGTTCATAATAATTTCTTATTCAATTGGAGATATCCATTACACTTAAATCGATTTTCATAATTTGAGGAAAGAATGTCAAATCCTGATATCAATCTCACGTGTAGAGTTTCATTATCAAAATCTCTAATAAATCTACTTAATATTGATATATTTACATCAGTCTTTTTCTATTATGAATGTCTTATAAATATTACAACCGATACAACAGGAATAAATTCTATGATATGATAGAATCGATTTTCCATAAAAATTTGCACACGATTCAAATAACTCAAAATAAGAAACTAAAAACGGATCAAAGGAATTTCTCTTTTAAGAATCTCCTAAAAGGGATGGACGTAGATATACTTTAACAACCACATTTATCTTTATTCTCTTTATTTAAAGAAATCGATCATGATTAAACTTTTATTGGTCTTACAAAAATAAAAAAAAATTGTTTTACCTCTGCATAATAGATTTCGAGCAATTGTCGCCATATATTGCATTTCCCAATAAAAGAGATATCCATCTTCCCTTGTCCATTAAATAATTATTTTGAAGGTTTCGTGTTTCCTCGTCTAAAACGTTGTGTAATTTCTAATATCAAGTAACATAATATTTACTATTTTAGATGTAATTGATATGGGATGTTTCTCTATGCAAATTCTTACAATACCAAGAACATGCTGAATAGACTTCAAAAATACCACCAGAAAGAGGAAACTCGCAAATCGTGTGAATCACCTCTACGCAAAGCAAAATTACTATGAATATCATTGGATAAATTTCCTTGCGTACCCTGCCGTGTGGAAGGAGATCAGTTGGTAACCTGTCTCCCCCTATCAACAAATAATGGAAGATCGGTTCCACTCGGGAAGGGGGGGGGGGGAGGGGGGGCTGGAGTCCTCACCAGGTTTTCTCAAGTATTCTGAGATCTATGTACCTGGAAGTTGTTCGGTAGTGGAGAGTCATGGGGCAAGTATATTTCATCACTCAAAGACTATTGGCGAGAACCGACTGTTCAGACATTTTATCAAATTAAACGAATCTTATACTTGAATAGAGAATCAACCATTTAATATGTATTATTCAGAAATCTCGCCTTACTATCAACCAGGGTCAATTTCACATCATAACTGAAGTATCTAGAGATTCCATTCTTGTTTGAATGATTCCACATAAGTGACTCAAAATCTTCAAAAATATTCCAACTCAGATGACTAAGATTTCTTCCTTGAACTTTATATATAATTTCCGATAAAAAAGAGAACATCTTAATAAAAGTATATAATTTCGTTCTGTGTTTCACAGGAAACAGAAATCTTGAAGAATAGGTATAATGATATATGAGGTTGTTGTCGATATATGTATGTCATTAAAAAATGTTGTTGAAACTACAATTCATCATGGCAAGGAAGCAGATTACATCTAACCGAGACTGACTTATGCTACTTGATAAAACCTGTTTAAGAATCGAAAGGGAAAGTGATACGATAAGACGTACTTCTAAATGGTAAAAATAACAAGTGGGTGTTATAAAACAATAATATAAATGGCTATTAATGT
>NC_090743.1:107445286-107450286 GCF_036898095.1 Palaemon carinicauda | reverse complement strand
TTCCTTCACATAAGCCATAAAGTCATTTCTATTCTCTCCACATTCTCCTCTGTTCTCATACACCTGACAACACTGAGATTACCAAACAATTCTTCTTCGCTCAAAAGGTTAACTACAGTACTGCAATTGCTCATTGGCTACTTTCCTCATGGTAAGGGTAGAAGAGACTCTTTAGCTATGGTAAGCAGCTCTTCTAAGAGAAGAACACTACAAAATTAAACCATTGTTCCTAGGTAGTGCAAGAGCCTCTGTATTATGGATTTCCACTGTTTTGGATTAGAGTTCTCTTGTTAAAGAATACACTTGGGCACACTATTCTATCTTATTTCTCTTCTTCGTTTTTCCTTTAAGTTTTTATAGTGTATACTATGTATGAAAGGTACATTTTAACGTTGTTACTGTTGTTAAAATATTTCATTTAAATTGTTCATTATTTCTCACGCAGTTTATTTATTTCTTTATTTCCTTTCCTCACCGGTTTATTTTTCCTGTTGGAACCCTTGGGCTTATAGCAAGCTGGTTTTCCAAATAGGGGTGTAGCACAGCTATATATATATATATATATATATATATATATAAATATATATATATACTTGGTCTATTGTTTATTATACAAAACATCACTCCTTAAAAATAAATACAACAATGGGTGACCGTCAAAAACTATCAGAAACAAGGCTCTAACAAGAGGTCTGAATTCAGAGATGGTGCAAAGCAATTCGCTTGCATTATTTATGCAATGCAACGCTCTGTGAGATTCCAGACATTTTCCCAAGAAATAAGCTACCAAGGCGAGAGAGAGAGAGAGAGAGAGAGAGAGAGAGAGAGAGAGAGAGAGAATGTGCGTGCCTCGAATGTTGTGTTTACATTTAGTAGACTGAAGAAACCGTTTCTTCTTCGTATTATGCTGAAAGAAGAACGTTGCCCGCAACGTCTCTTAGTTTCATATCTCCCGCCATGTTCCATGAGACTTCCTCCTCCTTTCCACCACAAACCTTCCAAAATCCTCTCGGGATCAACAGCGAGATTACTTTCCCTCCTTCCTTTTCTATCTGTTTGTCTTACGGAGTATTCATCTGTGCAAATTTCCCTTTTTTCTACTGCTGTATTCCAACTTTATTTTTCTCTAGGTGGCATCTTTCATCAGCAATATGGAATTAGCTTCTAATAGCACGAGTACGAATATTCTGCAATGAAGACTTTTCTTGATTTCTTTATAAATATATATATATATATATATATATATATATATATATATATATATATATGTATATATATAAATATATATATATGTATATATATAAATACATATATATATACTGTATGTATATACATATATATATATGTATATATATATATGTATATATATGTATACATACATATATATATATATATATATATATTTATATATATATATATATACTAACATATATATATGTATACATACACACATATATATATATATATATATATGTATACATGCATATATATATATGTATATATATATATGTGTGTATATATATGTATACATACATACAGTATATATATATATATATATATATATATATATACATACACAGTATGGTATCTATCTATCTATCTATTTATCTATCTATATAATATAAATATATATATATATATATATATATATATATATACACATGCAGCCTATATACAAATACACACACACACACACACACATATATATATATATATATATATATATATATATATATATATATATATATATATATATATATATATATATATATATATTATTACTAGCCAAGCAACAACCCTAATTGGAAAAGCAAGAAGCTATAAGCCCAAGGGCTCCAACAGGGAAAAATAGCCCAGTGAGGAAAGGAAATAAGGAAATAAATAAGTGATGTGAATAAATTAGCAATATATCATTCTAAAAACAGTAACAGCGTCAAAACAGATATGCCATATATAAACAATAAAAAGACTCGTGTCAGTCTGTCAATATAAAAACATTTGCTCCAACTTTGAACTTTTGAAGTTCTACTGATTCAACTACCCGATTAGGAAGATCATTCCACAACTTGGTAACAGCTGGAATAAAACTTCTAGAATACTGTGTAGTATTGAGCCTCATGATGGAGAAGGCCTGGCTATTAGAATTAACTGCCTGCCTAGTATTACGAACAGGATAGAATTGTCCAGGGAGATCTGAATGTAAAGGATGGTGAGAGTTATGAAAAATCTTATGCAACATGCATAATGAACTAATTGAACGACGGTGCCAGAGATTAATATCTAGATCAGGAATAAGAAATTTAATAGACCGTAAGTTTCTGTCCAACAAATTAAGATGAGAATCCGCAGCTGAACACCAGTCAGGAGAACAATACTCAAAACAAAGTAGAATGAAAGAATTAAAAAACTTCTTTAGAATAGATTGATCACCGAAAATCTTGTAAGACTTTCTCAATAAGCCAATTTTTTGTGCAACTGAAGAAGACACAGACCTAATGTGTTTCTCAAAAGTAAATTTGCTGTCGAGAATCACACCTAAAATTTTAAAAGAGTCATACAAATTTCAAGAAACATTATCAATACTGAGATCCGGATGTTGAGGAGCCACCGTCCTTGACCTACTTACAAACATACTTTGAGTTTTTTAGGATTCAGCCTCATACCCCATAATTTGCACCATGTACTAATTTTAGCTAAATCTCTATTAAGGGATTCACCAACCCCAGATCTACATTCAGGGGATGGAATTGATGCAAAGAGAGTAGCATCATCTGCATATGCAACAAGCTTGTTTTCTAGGCCAAACCACATGTCATGTGTATATAGTATGAAAAGTAATGGGCCAAGAACAATAACCTGTGGAACACCGGATATCACATTCCTATACTCACTATGGTGCCCATCAACCACAACTCTTTGAGATCTATTACTTAAAAAAGTCAATAATAATGCTAAGAAACGACCCACCCACTCCCAACTGTTTGAGTTTGAAAACAAGGGCCTCATGATTAGTACGGTCAAAGGCAGCACTAAAATCAAGGCCAATCATACGAACTTCCTGACCACAATCAAGGGATTTATGTACAGCATTGGAGATTGTAAGAAGGGCATCACATGCTCCAAGGCCTTTACGAAAACCAAATTGCAAACTAGGGAGTAGATGATTACCTTCAGCAAACCTGTTAAGACGTTTTTCCAGAAGACGTTCAAAAACTTTAGATAATATGAGTTATAGAAATTGGGTGGTAATCAGGGGGACTTCAGCTACCAGAAACACATTTACAGAGAGGAGTAACATTACCAATTCTCCAACAAGTGTTAAAAGCTCCTCTTCTTGCTAACTTGCGCAAAATAACAGATAACTTTGGAGCTAAGAATCTGCTGTCTTTATAAAAAACAAAGGAAAAATACCATTTGGGTCTACACCTCCATAAGCATCAAGGTCCATCAACAGAGCTTTAATCTAACGAGATCGAAAAGCTAAACTAGTAAGTTTAGCCTCAGGAAAACAGGAATGAGGAAGTTCAAGTTTTTCATTACTCAGTTTACTGTCAAAAACATCAGCCAGAAGGGTTGCCTTTTCCTTTGGACAGTGACTGAACCATCTGGTTCAAGTAAAGGAGGAACTGTTGCATCTACACCAAAGAGTGCAGATTTAAAGGTAGACCACCATTTATGTTCCTGAGTTGTACCAGAAAGGGTTTCTTTTATGGTTAAATTGTACTCCTTTTCAGTTGATGCATAAACTCTCTGAGCAAAAGCTCGAAGCTGAGTATAGTTGTTCCAGGTCAAATCTGATCTCTTACCCTTCCAAAGGTGATAGGCCTCCTGCTTCTCCAAATAAGCACGTCCACAATCATCATTGAACCACGGTTTGTCCTTCAATCGCTACCTTAGCACACGAGAAGGGATACGCCTATCAATTATGTTGAGTAGATTTTCATTCAAAGGGACAACAGGATCTATACTACTATATAATTGTGACCAATTCAAGCACAAAAGATCATGCAAAATCCCATTCCAGTCTGCTTGGGATTTCATATAAATTTTACAAGAGTATGATATATCAGGGACAGGCTGCTCAGTCTTCACTACTAATGAAATCAAGGCATGATCAGATGTCCCGACTGGAGAACCAACCTTACTTGTTATAACGCCAGGGGAGTCAGTGTATACGAGGTCCAAACAATTACCAGACCTGTGAGTAGCTTCATTTATGATTTGCTCACAGCCTGATTCAGAGGCAAAGTCTAAAGCTCTTAAGCCATGGCGATCGGTAGGAGAGATAGAACTTAACCACTCCCTATGGTTAGCATTAAAATCACCAACAAAGATAAAAGAAGCCTTTCTATCATCTTCTTGTATATATATATATATATATATATATATATATATAAACAGCATATTTTGTATTTATATATACATAGGATATATATACAGTACATCTATACCCAAATATTTTTAGCATACATATTCATACATACATACACACATAAATATATATATATATATATATATATATATATATATATATAAATATATATGTATAAGCCAAACATACCTCTGAATAGCATATTCACTCTGCCTCGGGATCAGAATTAATTTTATGATAATATCTTCTGGTCGGCTAAGGATTCGAACCCAAACCAAGTCAAAAGGGAGGTTAAAGTGATCAGAAGCTATTATTAGAGTTATTTCCCCCTCGAGTCTCTTATCCAGAGGCAGAGCAAGTCCGATATTAAGAGGTATTTATGGTTTATATGAATATATTCATTCATATATATACTGTACATTTATTTCATTTAAATCAGATTCCTTTATTCAAATAATTCTTTTTCAACCATACTTATTTCCAACTGGTGATTATTTGTTTGTCTCTTATGAGAGTATTTTTGGTAATATATATATATATATATATATATATATATATATATATATATATATAATATATATATATAATATATATATATATACACTATATATATATATATATATATATA
>NC_090743.1:107437786-107440286 GCF_036898095.1 Palaemon carinicauda | reverse complement strand
CGGTCAGACGAAAATCTCTCACTTTCACCAATCCGGATTGGCCATCATGGCGATGAAAACTCCATACATGAATTGTCGTGGCTGAGGTCTTTGTCCTGCAGTGGACTAGAAACGGCTGCATTTGTTATTGTTTTATATATATCAATATATATATATATATATATATATATATATATATATATATATATATTTCAAATAAGCCATATATTTTAGTATATTAAAGTCTGGATTCTCTTAACAACCTCGGGATCAAAGCCCCAGGCGAAGTCACTCAAAGACTATAGTATCTGACCGGCAGGGTTTAGAACCCAGGTCCAGGATACTTGTATGACATTGACCCCACCACTCAGCCACGAAGAAATGTGCAAAATTTATCATATACACATATATATATATATATATATATATATATATATATATATATATAGAGAGAGAGAGAGAGAGAGAGAGAGAGAGAGAGAGAGAGAGAGAGAGAGAGAGAGAGGATTTACTTCACCACACGAGGCACTTAATGCAAAGCAATATATAAACCGTCATAAAACCTTAAACAAAGATATCGATGCGCCATTAGGGCTTATTACTTCTGCTGTTATGAGCTGCATAATAACGATCCAGCATTAAGACTTAACGCACTCTGGGTGACGGACTATAAACAAGCTCATTGTTTCAATCAGGCAGAAATGAAAATGGCTTTGTGCCACAAAAATAAAAAGCAATTAACTTTTAACGAACGGGTCCATCATTTGGCAACGTGAGATTACCAGATTTATGATCTGTATCGAAATTTCCTTATTAGAAAACGATGCGGCAATCTGGAATAATAATAATAATAATAATAATAATAATAATAATAATAATACACTACGAAGTGTTTGACTTGTACATTTACCGAGCTTTGGGATACTCTCCTAACTGTTGGTCTTACTTAAGTACATAAATTTAGTATTACAAATCATTCAAAGTTGTTTAATCTGCAAATCTTTCTATTAATGAATTATGTTTACGCAACTTTGCTGAGTCATGAGACGAAAAAAACACACTTATGAACATGGGTTATTTGGAGAAGCATTTGTGGCAAAACAACATCATAATAATATTAATAATAATAATAATAATAATAATAATAATAATAATAATAATAATAATAACACTGATGGTGATGATTATTATTCGGTTTATCACATGATATAATGTAAAACTAATTCAGATCATGACATAAATGAGTCAAGATTTTCTTTTAGATCACTAGTCTTTCGGTAATATAAGAAACTACTGTGTGTACAATAAAATAAGAAGTAAACAATCCAAAAGAATGATCAATGCCTATAATATCAATAAACAAAATCAAACAACCAATAAGAATACAAATCCCCTACATCGACCTAGATCTAGAATCCCTTACCCCTCTCCCTGCTAACACAAGACCAATAACTCCCTGTACACCCAGCACCATGATTTTGGGGTCCTGGCCCTCAGGCGAGCAACGAATGGTTTTAAATCCTTCTGATCTCAGCTGTGCAAACACCGAGTGAACACCAATCTCGATCGCAGTCGGCCGGAACGAAAGTGTTCTTTGCAGGCATTTCGAGAGGAAATGTGCGCCTGGCTTGTTTCGCAGAAGGATACGTATTTATTTCCGGTGTCAGAGTTTCAACGTTCTGTCATGTTTCATGAACGGTTATTGTTGTTTTTAATTCTTTATTCTTTATCGGATAACTTTATTCATTGTCAACTTCCTGTTATGGCCTTTAATAGATTTCAATTATTCCGGAGATTTTCCTTTTTTATCTGACAGTTTTGCTTACGGGAAAATAGACATGACGGAGAATGTACTAAATAATTGATCTTGGTCCCTTCAGATAAAAGACACCTAAAATATGATTTGATAAAACATACTTTAGGCATGGAATTGAACCTCAAGCTTTCATGACAGTCGGATGGATGTTTAATCATTTGATTTATCATACCCATTTTGTTCTGAAAATGACAGTATGTCAAGAACTGGCATTTCTTATTACATTTGTTTTCACTTGAGATCCCTGTCAACTATTTATATTCTAAGCTTTGCGTTTGCCTTGAATATTCTATATTGATCGCTTATTACTACACCATCGCCCCTTTCTTTTAACCTTTATTTATAGTTTTTTCTGTCTTCCTCTGAAAATTTGCATCTCTCTCTCTCTCTCTCTCTCTCTCTCTCTCTCTCTCTCTCTCTCTCTCTCTATCCTCTGACTCAATTAGGGGCCAAACGCAAAGGGGGGAGGGGGATTGTATAAACAACCTCTCTAGCCATCCGTGTTAGTAAAAATGCCGAAACCGGGAGAGGATTAAAGATTTAAACTATGAAGATGTTAAGCCAGATATGTCAGCAATATCTATAAAATATGTACTTACTCCTCGTGTGTGGGTGGCTTGATAACGGTCAAAATGTGTAGTGTTCAAACTTGCTTTATTGTAAATGCAAAAATGTGACATTGAAGGCCAAAGAGAGCTTTTTTAA
>NC_090743.1:107417786-107435286 GCF_036898095.1 Palaemon carinicauda | reverse complement strand
CTCAAGTAACTCTCCATGCAGCATGACATTCAACCTCGCACCACCTTCCCTTCTCGTACATCTCATAACCTTACTCTTACCCACATTAACTCTCAACTTCCTTCTCTCACATACTCTTCCAAATTCTGTCACTAATCGGCCAAGCTTCTCTTCCGAGTCTGCAACCAGTACAGTATCATCCGCAAACAAAAACTGATTTACCTCCCATTCATGGTCATTCTCGTCTATCAGTTTCAATCCTCGAATAAGCACTCGAGCATACACCTCTCTCACCACTCCAACATATATATGCACACATGCACGCAAACAGATTCAACCCTTCCCACCCCCACCCTTTCTTAACTACTACTCGGAGCACCCCCTCACACTACGGTATGATTACTCCCTTTTCCACATACCTTAGTGACGGGGAGAAACCATGTAGTCAAACGTTTGGCAGTACCACTACCACTCATCATGACGGAAAATACACACACACATATATAAATATATACAGTATATATATATATATATATATATATATATATATATATATATATATATATACATATATATACATATACTCACATATTTTATATATATATATATACACATACATATACACATTTTATATATATATATATATATATATATATATATACATACATATATATATATATATATATATATATATATATATATATATATATATATGGGCTTCATTTACCAACTTGAAATATAAAACGTGTTTGATTCATTCATTTCGAAAGTTTCACTCTTACTTATATACCAATATTTATTTACGAATTCAATATATTTGTTGTTCACGAATGCATACACGTAGTAATTGGTATCTGTCGCATGTTGACTTTGCATTAAATCCTATCTTGAATGCGTCAAGTACATACATACATGCATACATACATACATACATTAGAACAAAATCAAATCTAAAAACTCCCAGGGGAAAAGTTGATAGAGAAAATAAAATAACTTTATTACTAATGTTGCAAGTAAAGACAAAATTCAACTAAATGTGGATAACACCAAGGCTTTGCAAACCGAAAATGTTGCTAACTAAATGTGTCTGATGACGTCAATTTCCATTTCAAAGGGGAGGGGTAGGTGAGTGAAGGGGTGGGAGGAGGGTGGAAGGACACCTTGGCCAGCATGTAATTCGCTGTATTCATGACTCTTGGAGTCGATCAATAAATTCACATGGCCGTGCTGGTGGTAATCCATCTTCCTGACTTTAGTTTTGTTAATTGATTGCTTTTATGGATTAACATGTACCCAGTGGAAATGCAATAAAACAGTAAAATTAATTGTTGAAATGATTTCAATGCCGTTTACCTCTCCCTGAGTTAAGAGACATCCATTTTCATCACTAGCATAAGAAATAAAATGTCAGTGGAAGTAGAAGTGTTTATATCTTCAGTGTTCTTGTGTCGCAGTTGCAATAACCACCAACGCTACTTAACATTCACACAAACACACACTCGCATTATATATATATATATATATATATATATATATATATATATATATATATATATATATACATTATATAAATTACATATATATAATATATATATGTATGTATATATATATATATATATATATATATATATTATAAGGGAATGTTACTACGTTTATAATGAATAGGCAACGTCTTTGCAGCGTCCAGAATTCGTAGACAGCTTCTCCTCGGACAGATCTTCGTGGAATTAGTTTTCAGGATAACAGCAGGAATTCATTTGCTTTTCTCCATTTATTGTTTGGTGTCAACAAGTGTTTCAGATCACTTCGCGACCCTTCTTCAGAACCACATCGAGTTTTCGAACTACATATGTCGACACAAAACAATAAATGGAGAAAAGCAAATGTATTCCTGCTGTTATCCTGCTGTTAATGATATATAAATATGAGGTCTCAAAACTCTCTCTCCACCCATGCTTTGTCCAGAGGGAGAATTTGCGGACACTACCGGAAACGATCGGGTTAGAGGGCTGATAGAATGCGAGCCAGGGACGTTTCCAATAAGAACCATTCAGGCTAAAGGGCTTTAGATAAGCCTACAGAATGTCAGCCGTAAGAAATTAAGAAAAAAAATGCCTTTAGTTCAGTGGCATGTTGTTATTTTTGTAGATACCTGGCACTTACTCCAGACAAGGACTTTTCTTGGAATAATACTTAAAAGTATTTCTATTTGAGGTTATTGGGAAATAAATTTTACGGTAGATTTTATTGTTGAGATTTCATCCCCTGGAAGGATTCAAGTTTTATATACTGTGCAATAACTAATCATTATTCCTTAACAAAATAGAGAAGAAAACCATTGTGAACTTTTTTTCTTTTTTTCTACTTTCTACTCTCGCTTGATCAGTAATGAGATTTAATAAATTTCAGGTAAACAACTGTTATCAATAAGGTGATCTGTTGTGCAAGGTTAATCATAAAACATAAAATAGTATTTTTCCTAGCAAAACTCGTATTTAGGTAATATGGACTTTGAAAGGAATCATCCGTTGTTCCGCGAAAAGAAAAAAAAAAAACCTAGAACAGGCATTCGTTAGAGCGCATACCTTCGCCTATATCATGTTGTATATCATAAGGTACACAATTGAATTATACCCATTTTGGCACTAGTTTTATGCAAATCAGATAAAAATTGGCCATGATATGGCAAATAGACGCTAATGACCTTTTCATGACCTTGGCCTAACTTTTTACGCAATCATTTCCCAAAATCTCATAAATTTGTCATTGGATCATGGCTAATCATACCACCAAATTTCCTGAGATTCGGTCAAATAGTTTTCGAGTTATGCGAATCACAAACACACAGACATACAAACAAACAAATACACGCCTATCAAAACATAACCTTCGCAACTAAGTTGGCAAAGGTAAAAAATAGATCTTGTCTCTAGCCAAACAACTGAACCATTTTTTACCAATGAAGCCATATTAGCTAGGCTTTGCAGCCGACCGCCTTTTGGGCGCCTTGGCGACATAAATCTTTCTGACCGAATTCTTGATTAGATGATCGAAAGCGAAATGAACCAGTAACCTTTTTATATTATCTGTAGGAACTTACCTAGATACGCATATATTATCTACTCTTACTTCCACATAATAGGTTTGACATCTCTCTTTTTGGACCGCAATGTTTTCTTTAGTAATTTCGGATTTATACTATCTGTAAAAACACACCTTGATACGCATTTATTATCTACTTTTATTTCCACTTAATAGATTTGAAATTTCTCTTTTCAGACCAAAATACTTTCTATTGTAATTTCTGAGAAATTATTTCATACCTCACAGACCCATAAAGCATGAGTACAATAAAAAACAGATGTGGATGTCCCAAATTATACATTCGGTTCAGACAACACCTTTGCACAAGAAAGAGATTCGTAAGTAATTGTTTTGGTTCATTTGATACTCACATGTGATGTTTCAGTCCATTTTACCTATTTCTTACAACAGACGTTTATGCACATGGATGCTTATATATTTTTGCGTGTAGACTTAATCTTATCTATACACTTTATATAAAATTTTATTACTCTTGAAAATTAAAAAAAAAAAAAAATTAATCTGCTGTCAGCCAAAATTAACATTATTGATCAAATCTAACGTTAAAAGGTAATTTATATGGATATTTAATTTTGTGCATGTTCCTCAAATTGTTGGCGTATTGCATATTGATTTACTTGAGGAAAAAAAGTTGTTCTTGTTATGTCTCCAAGTGTGTGTAAAGGTTTCATAACTTACCCTACAAGCCTTATAGTGCAAAGCGTCAGAGCGAGAGTTCCTTATCCTATACTACTTTTTTTACCTTTTCCATCATCTAAATCCTCATATTTGGTGTAATTCACTCCCAATTAATCATATTTATTATCAACACAATCTAATCGTAGTTATCATTATTACTGCTCAAATAAAATAACATTCCCCTTTACATTAAATGAATACAGTAATTTTACTGTATTTTAACCCGAAAGGTCTATTTTTGCTTACAGATCATTGGTCTTGAGATGGCCACATCAAATTAGATTTTTGTTTTATCACACAGAGAGAGAGAGAGAGAGAGAGAGAGAGAGAGAGAGAGAGAGAGAGAGAGAGAGAGAGAGAGATGCGCACTGTACATTTTTGTTTCTCGATTTTTAAGAGCTGAAGGAGATGAAGTTCTAGATTTACTTTTCCATAGTTTCCTGCCTCTTATGGAAGAGGTAATTTCTCACATTCTTTAAGAGAAAGTATCATTAATTCTTTGCATAGCTATCACGAAATATGAAGTCCCATTTAATTAAAAGAAAAATCTCCCTCTGCGTTACTTGAATTGATACATGAGCGCTTTATACGTATGGGTGCATATATACATGTTTACGATTGTTTATATCCGTTTAAACTTAGATAAATTACAAGTTGGGTGCTTGTATTCAAGATCCTTGGTTGCATCTGCTGATCATCGCTATTCATATCTCGATACTGGTCTTGTTTAAATTACGAAAAAAATTAAGGATATATCATTGCCTAGCACCATTACAGTTATTTTCTGTTTAACAACATTTTCCAACATTTCAGTGCTTTGAAAATGAACATATCGCTCTAAAACACTACGTAAAAATGACAAATTGTCACCTGTCCAAAGCATTTAGTTCCTATTGATCAGGATAAGGTATCAAGGGGGTGTAGCTCAGTGGTAGAGCGTTCGCTTTGCATGTGAAAGGCCCCGGGTTCGATCCCCGGCACCTCCAGAGCCACCGACTGTTGGGGATGTAGCTCAGATGGTAGAGCGCTCGCTTAGCATGTGAGAGGTACGGGGATCGATGCCCCGCATCTCCACGGGTGGCCGCAATTTTGATTTCTTATTGATAACTTTTTTTTTACAGCTTATTTCCTATGAAGTTTTTTTTTAAGTATAAGATAAAAATGGCTATTTTATCACAAAACTTTAATAACTTACGTAGAGTATTTTTCGAGAGAGAGAGAGAGAGAGAGAGAGAGAGAGAGAGAGAGACTCCGAAGTATGTAGAGCACCCACCACTATTTCCTCTTAACATAATCCTATTACATCGGAAGGAAGGCTTAACTGCGAGTTTGTTCCGTAACCCAAATACAAACCACGCTATTTACATAGGGTATTACTTTCGGCGTAGCTGAAATGACGAGCCATTCGATTTTTAACGAGGGTTAACTACCCCCCCCCCCCGCTAGTTAGCAGGGGGTAGGGAATGGTAGCTTGCTAACCCCCCCCCCCCCCCCCCACACACACACACCGGTGAGTTGTCTCTTCACTTTTGCCTCAGACGAAGTACAGACGTTGCTGTTTTCGTCCTCGTTAATGACAGCCTTAATTTGTTTTTTTGCTTTTTCTAGTTCTGTGTGTATGGAAGTTGGCCTCGACCATTATCATCGCTATGCGCAAGTGCCCTGGACTCGCTAGCCGCCCTTGTGGGACCTTCATGTCAGCGGAGGACACCGATCCTCACACCCTTTGCCCACAGTGCCGAGGCCGACGGTGTGATAGGGAGAATACTTGCAGTGAGTGTAGGGAGTGGTCTGCCTCCCAGTGGGAGAAGTTCGGCCGTCAGCGTAAGAAGAAGTCCAAGAGAGACCGTTCTCCTTCAGGGGCAACCTTGAAGAAGGAAGGCTCTAAGGACTCCTCTTCCGCCGCCCGAACCTCCTCTGAAGCTCCCACTCGATCAGTCTCTCGTGAGAGACTGCCGAGTGGTAGCGCAGGCCCTAGTGGTGTTTCCCGACCTCGGGGTGCGGAAGAGGGCGTTGCCTCCCTTAGCGTGGCAGCTCCCTCTTCTACACCGGGGGAGGATAATTTGGATGACCAAACTGTGTCTAATAATGATTTGTTCCACCTTTGGGCTTCCTTGGGGCTTAAGGGCTCGCCCTCCAAGGACACCCTGTTTGACCTGATCCAGTTGGGGGCTGCAGTCAAACAGTCGCCGGTAATACCGGAGGTATTCCCTTCGGATTTTGTCGACACTGTCTTGGCCGAGCCTTCCAACGGGTCTGCTCAAACCCTTGATGCTGCTCCTGTTGCGGACGTTGCTGAAGGCTCTCCGCCCCACTCCGAAGATCCTCCGAGGGGGGAGGGGAGTCCCACGGTCTCTCCTGCGGGCGGGTCTCCCCCTCGGGGGAGCGCGCTGACAGAGACTCCTCTTCGGAGGACTGATGCCCCGGACGCCCTTCCTCGTGGCCGTATTCGACGTAAGGCCCGTCGGCCTCTCCGCAACAGAGGACTTCCTTCTCCCTATAAGGGAGTTAGGAGGCGCCTCTTTGGGTCGTCCTCTCCTGATCCTCCCCCTTAGAAGGATCTACGGAGAGGTCCATGCAACATTCTTTTTCTTCTTCTTTTCAGGCAGGCCCCGTGGCGTCCACTCCGAAGGGTCAGGAGATCCCCTTCCCTCCAGCAGGGATAACTGACACAGCGTCAGTTACCCGTCAGCCTTGGTTCCGTCACATAATGAACGCAGTGGTTCAGGCTGTGAAGCCTGCCCTCGTTGATTTGGGACTTAAACCGACGGCAGATTCATCCCCGCTAAAGAGAAGGAGAGGAGTGGACTTCGTGGTGACTTCTCCTCGGGAGAAGTTGGCTCCCAAGAGGTCGGTCAGGAGGACTCCTACGCCTTCTCCTTCGCGTACTGTTTCTCCTTCTCCCGTGGACGAGGTTGTTTCGTCCTCAGGAGAGTCCAGCGAGGCAGGGTTGTCCCCCACGGCACCAATGGGAGGAACCCCTCCTCTTAGGAGAGAAACTTCTCGCGAGGAAGCCCCCTTCCAGACCTCTTTGCTGGAGTCCTGTATTCCTCCTAGGAGGGAGCCCAAGGACTCCAAGACGATTCCTAAATTGTCATCCAGGATCCGTCCAGAGCCAACTAGACCCCGGGAGGACGTCCACGTGTCTCCCCAAGATGAGCCTTTGGGGACCGGAGACTTAGCTGCCAGTCCGCAAGGAGGAGACCAGTTCGAGTCGGAACACGCTTTCTGGCAGGTCCTAGGCTTGATGAGGCAACTCAACAAGTTTAAGGACCCGGAGACTGCCCCTCGTGAGGGCAAGGACACGGTGCTAGACCAAGTCTACGGCACCCAGAAACCCCCTAAGTCCAGCGCAGCTTTGCCTTGGTCCAAAGGGGTGAAAGGGGCCAGGGACAGGGTCGAAGCCCAGCTCTCCGAGCTCACCTCCTCCGGTCGTTCTCCTGCCGGGTTCAAACTTCTCCCGCCTCCTCGAGTACATCAGAGGAGGTACTTTGAGATCATGGGGGAGTCCAGTATGGCCCTTCCGCTCCACCATTCTGTGGAAGAGCTGACCAGGGGAACTCCTCTCAAGAAGCTCTCCGCCCGGTAGGTGACGTTCTCGGCGTCGGAGATCCTGAAACTTGAGAAGGTCACGAAGAGTGCCATGCAGGCAACTTCGTGGCTGGACGTTTGGCTGGGATCTCTGGGCATCCTATTGCGCTCTGAGGATCTGTCCAAAGAGAGCAATAAGAAGGCTTTGGAGACCTTCCTCCTCTCGGGCACGCGTTCGATTGAGTTCCTCGCTCACCAGGTTGCTAACCTGTGGGCTAACTCGATCCTCAAGCGTCGCAACGCAGTGACCGAGAGGTTCCATCCGAAGGTCCCCGCCGTGGACGTCTGCAGGCTCAGACACTCCTCCATCACTAGGAGGGATCTGCTTGAGCCCAAGGACATAGAACGAACAGCTGAGAGGTGGAGGAGATCGAATCAAGATTCTCTCCTCCAGAGGGCCCTTATATCTCGGCCCTACAAGCCTCCGGCACCTCAACAGCAACAGCAGCCTCGCAAGACACCGAAGCAGGCTCCGGCAGCTAAGACAGGGGTGTCTAAGCCGCAGCCCTTTCAAACCAAGGACAAAAGGCGCGGCAAGTCCTCTAGGGGAGGAAAGAATCCTAGGGGCAGCGGCCGAGGCCGCAAGCGCTCGGATCGGCAATCCCCGCGCGTGTCCACCTGTGGGGGGATGCCTGAAAAGTTGCGTGCACAGGTGGCAGTAACTTGCGGCCGAGGTTATCGCGTCCCATTCAAGACATCTCCACCTCCCCTGACGGCGAATCCAGTGTCGCTGAACTCCTATGCCATGGGATCGGCAAAGGGGTTAGCCCTTCGGGCAGAAATCGAGACCATGCTCAAGAAGGATGCTCTCCAGGAGGTCGACGACGGCTCCCCAGGCTTCTTCAGTCGACTCCCCAGGCTTCTTCAGTCGACTCTTTCTTGTAAAGAAGGCGTCTGGAGGCTGGAGACCGGTCATCGATCTCTCACCCCTGAACAAATTTGTCAAACAAACTTCGTTCAGCATGGAGACAGCAGACACGGTCAGACTTGCAGTGAGACCGCAAGACTTCATGTGCACACTGGATCTGAAGGATCCCAATCCATCCGTCTTCCAGGAAGTACTTGAGATTCAGCCTAGACAGCAAGATCTACCAGTTCAAGGTGCTGTGTTTCGGTCTCTCCACAGCACCTCAGGTGTTCACCAGAGTGTTCACACTGATTTCGTCTTGGGCGCACAGGAATGGCATACGTCTCCTCCGTTATCTGGACGACTGGCTGATCTTGGCAGACTCGGAGTCGACCCTTCTTCAACACCGGGACAGGCTTCTGGAGGTTTGCCGAGATCTGGGGATCATGGTAAATCTCGAGAAGTCCTCTCTGCTTCCGATGAAACGACTGGTATATCTAGGCATGATATTAGACACCGATCTCCACAAAGCCTTTCCATCAGACGACAGGATAGCAAGGCTGAGGAGGGTTGCAGAACTTTTCCTCAGGCGGGAAGAGCTTCCGGCCCAATCATGGTTACGTCTTCTAGGCCACCTTTCCTCCTTGGCACGTCTAGTTCTAACCGGTCGCCTCAGGATAAGATCGCTGCAATGGTGGCTAAAGTCCAGGTGGAATCAAGGCTCCGATTCTCCGGACTTTCTGGTTCCTATAGGATCCACGGAACTGACGGACCTTCGGTGGTGGCTGAACGACGTGAACCTTCGAAAGGGAGTGGATCTTCTCGTCCTCCCCCCGGATTCGGACGCGTCAAAAGAAGGGTGGGGGGCCCACATTCTGAACCAAAGGTTCTCAGGCCTCTGGTCAGAATCAGAAAAGTACCTCCACATCAACCTGCTAGAAATGAAGGCTGTTTTCCTGGCTCTTCAGCAGTTCCAACGGACTCTGGCGGGCCACTCCATAGTGGTGATGAGCGACAACACCACGGTAGTGGCTTACATCAACAAGCAGGGAGGTACCTTTTCTCAACAGCTATCCCATCTTACTGTAGAGATTCTGAGGTGGTCCGAAGTCCACTCGGTCACACTTTCGGCCCGCTTCATTCCGGGGAAGAGGAATGTGCTTGCCGACAGTCTGAGCAGAGCAACGCAGATAGTGAGTACCGATTGGTCTTTGGATCCTCAGATAGCCAACAAAGTCCTGACTTTGTGGGGTTCCCCGACAGTAGATCTGTTCGCGACAGCCTTGAATTTCAAGCTGCCCCTGTACTGCTCTCCAGTCCCGGACCCCAAGGCTCTCTGGCAAGATGCTTTTCAGCAGAGGTGGGACAACATCGACGTTTACGCCTTCCCACCATTCTGTCTGATGAGAAGGGTGCTCAACAGGACCAGACTATCGGTCAATCTCTCCATGACTTGTAGCTCCGCTATGGCATCACGCGGAATGGTTCCCGGAGCTTCCGAGGGAACTCCCCCCACGACACGAGCTACTCAGACAACCACACTGCAACATCTTCCACAAAGCCGTAGCGTCGCTTCGGCTTCACGCCTGGAGACTATCCAGCGTCTCCTCACAGAGAGAGGATTTTCGCAACAGGTTGCGGACAGGATGTCTCGCCACCTGCACAAGTCCTCTATCGGATTCTACCAGGCTAAGTGGAAAGTCTTCTGTGGTTGGTGTCGTGGGAGGGATATCTCTCCGCTCGATGCCACTATTCCAGCAACGGCGGAGTTCCTTATGTATTTACGGGAGGAAATGCGCCTTTCAGTTCCGGCGGTGAAAGGCTATCGCTCAGCCTTAAGCCTGGCTTTTAGGCTGAAAGGAGTGGACATTTCCTCTTCATTAGAACTTTCTCTACTCATACGCAGCTATGAGCTTACCTGCCCTCAGTCAGAAGTAAGACTTCCTCCTTGGAACGTGGTTCAGGTCCTCAGGGCTCTGAAGAGAGCTCCGTTTGAACCATTACACCAGGCGTCTGATAGCCACCTGTCTTGGAAGACGGCTTTCCTGCTCGCTTTGGCCTCGGCCAAGCGGGTCAGTGAACTTCATGGTCTTTCTTACGACGTCGCCGATGCAAGGGGATGGGGGGAGGTAACGTTCAGGTTCGTCCCTGAGTTTGTTGCCAAGACTCAGAACCCTGGGGTGTCAGACCCTAGGTTCGACTCCTTCGGGGTAATGAGTCTTCGTTCTGTAACAAGTGACCCAGACCATCTGTTACTTTGCCCAGTGAGGAGTCTGAGGCGTTACTTGAAAAGAACAGCTGCAGTCCGTCCTCATGTGCAAGTGTTATTCGTAAGCACAGGAAGGACGAAGAGGAGGGTCACCAAGAACACCATCTTGGCCTGGATCTGGAAGGTTATTCAACACGCCTTGAATCCTGACCCTCCTCCATCACGTCGCCCTCGAGCGCACGATGTCAGGGGCATCGCTACGTCCCTGGCTTTCAAGAGAAATTTCTCTGTGACGCAGGTCTTGCAAGCTGGGGTGTGGAAGCGCCAAACGACCTTCACAGCCCACTACCTGCAGGACGTGACCCACAGGAGCCTCGATACCTTCTCTATTGGCCCTGTGGTGGATGCACAACAGCTAGTCTAACCTCAGGCTCCTTAATGGGCAGGTAGCAGAAGGTTGGGGGCATTGTTACCTGGTTTTAGTCTGCGTGATTGAAAGAGTATGTCTGGCCCTTACTTCTTTCTTCATTCTCCCCTCCCTTGGGGAAAGCAGCATCCTGGTCTCTGCATGGCTGACCTCAACCTCTGCAGGTAAACCATGCTCCCTTGTGCTCCTAGTATTAGCTGTAATACTGTTTGCGTCCCACATACCCTGACGAGGTGGTATTGGGAATGTCCTAGCCTAGATTTCTATCTAAAGAACTCCAGGTCAACTTCCTAGACGAGTCACAACTTCCTCCACACACAACTTATGTAGGCCGCACGTTCGTAGCAAGGAACAAAAAGTGCGAGGTGCAGGGAACCCCTTTCTCGAGTGCTGCTCACTCGGATTTCGGGTCCCCGGGTAAAGCCAAAAGCCAGTAAGGCTGGGGACTTTCCGCCCTTCCTAAGGGGTAAGTCACTCTATGTAAACAGCGTGGTTTGTATTTCGGTTACGGTACAAATGACAAATTCGGAGATAATTTGTATTTTTCCTAACCATCCAACCTTAGCTATTTACACATATTTGCCCGCCAGCCCTGTCCCCCAAGTCAAGTCCTACCTCCAAGTGAAGTGAGACAACTCACCGGTGTGTGGGGGGGAGGGGTAGCAAGCTACCCCTTCCCTACCCCCTGATAACTAGCGGGGGGGGGGGGGTAGTTAACCCTCGTTAAAAATCTAATGGCTCGTCATTTCAGCTACGCGGAAAGTAATACCCTATGTAAATAGCTAAGGTTTGTATGGTTAGGAAAAATACAAATTATCTCCGAATTTGTCATATTTCTGGGCAAAAGGGATTATTTGGGCGAGCATATTGCCTCCCAAATTTGGTTAGCTTTTACTGTACAGGCTAATAGAGAAATTAAATTACGCAAATTTTGATTTTGCATGTGTGTGTGCATACGTGTATGTATATGTAGATACAAATATATATACATATGGATAGATAGATATTTCTATTGACCACAATACAAAATAATCTGAATTTTACAAAAGAATATTTGGTCCAAATTACAAAATTAAATGCAATAGATTTTGTACAATCTCTTATAAAAACTAAATTAATTTCAATTACACATATATTGTACTAAAACTAAAAACAAAACCAATTTAACTATACGGCATCAACAAGTTCCTGTAATTACAATTTTACACATTATAATAATGTTACATTCAATACAAAGAAAGAAGCTCACGTACAATTTTACATACTACATCATACTTAGTTCTGGTTACTAGCAAGTCCAAAGCTGTGGTAACGTTATACGTCTGCCTGATCTGTAACGAAAGTGGACAAATTTCAATGACACGTGTCTCTGTCTGGACTCCACCGCATGAACACAACCTCTCATCCATTGGCAGACGGCCTCAACCTCTTCTGTTCCACCAACCTATCTCAACTGCCAATGAATGAGCACTTAAACGCATTCTTGTCTATGATACACGTTCTATTTCATTAAGTCTTAATTGGTTTGTATAAATGTCGTGAACGACTAAATCTGGGTTAACAATTTTATAGAATACAATCCTATTGAAATTGGAGTTTCTGACCCTTAATTGCAGTTCACATTTTCCTTCCTCAATATCATCAGTATTATCAGAGATAAGGTTTCGTATATACCTCGAAACAGAGTCATTATAGTTCATCACTATTCGCATGGCATGAATTAAAGGGTCATCATCCATATTATTCCTTTCAAGCCAAATCTTTTTAAAGAATTTCCTTTGCCTCGATTTTATTAATGCGCTCATCGGCGGAAGTCCTAGTTCTACCATACATACGTCATTATTAGTAGTTTTCCTGACCCCCCAAAAGTTGTTTAGAACACCATTTATATTGCTTTTCGATGGATTTAATATCACTATTTAGCCATGACTCACATGAATATAATATAGCCTAGTTGACAAAATTTTCTTAACTAAAAATGGCACATCATTGTTTCTACTCATAAATGAAAAAAAAAATTCAGAGTATGACACATTTTACTAATTGCATGCTGCTTGATAGCTGCTATGTGAGAGCCATCATCTGTAAAAGGACTGCCCAGATAAATGTACTGATTACATCACATCAGAATTACATACCATGGGTTCTTTCTCTTCCCTAATACCAATAATCACCATAAATTTAGTTTTACTGTCATTAATAATCATCCCATAGGAATTACAAAATTCATACAAAATCCTTATTTTATGTTCCATACCTAACAAACAAAACCACATTTACATATAAATACATATGCCGCATATCTATATATACATATAAATCCATATGTATATATATATATATATATATATATATATAATGTATATGTATATATATAATATATATGTATATATACATATATATATATATATACATATACATATATATATGTATATATATATATATATATATATATATATATATATATATATATATATATATATATATATATAGATAGATAGATAGATAGATAGATATATATACGTGTGTGTGTGTTTGAGTCAAACATGGTTGTTATAAAGATTTATTAGAATAAAGAATATTAAAATCATTTCCTCTTGGAGATTTTGATTTCTTGCTTGTTCTTACAGGATAAACTTTGCGCCAATGCTCAAGAATAATACCAAATGAAAATCTCAACTCAAAACGGTATTCTAGACGAAATGTGTTTTTTCTAGTTGCGGTGAAAATTAAATCATCAAAATGATTAAAAAAGGAAAAATAAGGATTTGGTTATATAAGAAAAGAGAGCCTTTTAACTCAGCCACTTCCATATTACCATGAAATAGTAGCCGCAGATTAAATGGTCTAGTTTATCTTGAAAGGCCAAATATATAAAAATAAACCTGTCTTGCTCTAATTAAGATAATTAGCCAATATCAAGAAACAAAGATAGTCTCATGCAAAGTGTAGAATAGTACGTTGATTTACTATAAATAACAATGTAGAGAATGTTTATATAGCAACTAGAAATGAATGAACCCATTATCTATGAGAATTTTAAAGCTTTCATGATAAAAAATAAAAAGCTCCCTACTCAGTAATTCTTTGTTTATAATTTCTGGCAAACTAAATATATGTTGCTTAACAAAACACAGTAACATTTAGCAGCATAGCATAAATGTCTTTAATATCTCGCCAAGAACAACATTTGAAGCATCTCAGTATTTATCAACAGGAATGTTTAAAATAGCCTTTCACTCAATTACTTCTCATTTTTGTGAGACAAAAATGTTATAATAATATAAAGATGGTTATAAATACTGTTACTATATTAATATATAGCCTACATTAATATATAGCCTACAAAGTTTAAGTATATAACATTTGAAAATACATGGAATATTCTCTCTCTCTCTCTCTCTCTCTCTCTCTCTCTCTCTCTCTCTCTCTGTCTCTCTCTCTCTCTCTCTATATATATATATATATATATATACACACATTTTTATGTTGACCAGGCTGACATGAGTCCTTTTATTGTTTATATATGACATATCTGTTTTTTACGTTATTAATAGTTTATATAGGACATATCTGTTTTTACTCTGTTACTGTTTTTAGAATGATATATTATTAATTTATTCTTATCATTTATTTTATTTCCTTATTTCCTTTCCTCACCGGGCTATTTTTCCCTGTTGGAGCCCTTGGGCTTATAGCATCTTGCTTTTCCAACTAGGGTTGTAGCTTGACTAGTAATAATAATAATAATAATAATATACATACTAATTAGTATATGCAGAATATAAAGTATATATCTATATACATACATATAAAAATATATGTATATATATACATATATACATACCTATATATGTATATATATACATATATACATACCTACACATATATATGTATATATATATATATATATATATATATATATATAATATATATATATATACATATATACATACCTATATATGTATATATATACATATATACATACCTACACACACACATATATATATATATATATATATATATATATATATATATATATATAACTTCCGAAGTCATTATCACCGTCTCTCCGCATACTTCTCGAATGAGTCTTACAAATCTCATGGAATCGCTTGAAATTTCTGAAAGAGACTACCGTCGCGTCGCCTGCCAGCCATATGTTACGCCTCGAGGAGCGATATCAAAGAGCTTATTTATGAAGGGCAGAGCAATAACGACTGTCTTCCTCAATTCCCTGGACACCGGCCAAGCTCTTGAAGATGTCCAAGAATCCAACCAGGCTTGGAATGAAGAAGATGGATGCGTGGACGCCACCGCTGTGCTTTTCTGTCACAAAGTCAGCGTGAAATTGAAAAAGGGATGGACAAAGAGAGAGTGATTGATAGGGTGCAACAGAGGATTAACTGCATATACAATTTCTCTCTCTCAGAGAGAGAGAGAGAGAGAGAGAGAGAGAGAGTGAGTGAGTTCAGGGCAACTATTTCTAGCTTTAGAATATTATACTGCTAGTATACGCGACTCGTAAAAATGGATGGTTAAATATTTACATAGATATGCACACGCGTACACGCACACACACAGATCCATCCTTTCCTATCCCCGCCCCTTTTCCTAACTACAACACAGCAGTTTCGGTTTCCGATAGCACTTCATGTTGTATACCATTATACATACATACATATATATATATATATATATATATATATATATATATACATATATATATATATATATATATATATATATCCAGACACTTGCTCTTTCTCTTTAATATATAAGGGAGATTATTGATCATGGAAACGAACGTTATAATAAAAATTAAATGGTAATGGAGAAATTTTCTTTTATTCAAGAATTAACGTAAACAGGCTTTATTAATTAAATCGTCTTGAAGATGTACGCCAATGTTTAAATAAAACCATCTTTAAGTAACCTCTTTCATACGTGAACTGGCGCAGAGAGAGAGAGAGAGAGAGAGAGAGAGAGAGAGAGAGAGAGAGAGAGAGAGAGAGAGAGAGAGAGAGAGAGAGAGAGAGAGTGTGTATGGGAAAAAATTATTTGAAGATAAAAATTCTAAACTATTTCCTTAAATCATTTTATTCACTATTAATTTCTAATTACTTTGTTATAAATCTTACGAAAGTTAATTCTTATTTCAAAAGAAGAAAACGCATAAACTGAACATCAACATATCACTGGAGTTTGCTGCATGGACATGTAAGACGTAATATGCCATCAAACCCCTTGATTTTTAACTTCTTTTGCCTTTGACACTAGGTCATTTGAATAGCAATTCAGCAATGTCGATCACTGTAGGAACTTCAGAAGTTCTAACTTGCAACGAATGTTTTTGTGATCTGACTGACAAGAGTCTCTTCATAATTCATATATGATCTCGGGAGAATTTATATTCTTGATTCATTACTTTTAATGTAGTCTCATTCATTTTCTCACTGGACTATTTTTCTCCGCTGGAGACCTTGGGCTTATGGCATTCTACTTCAACAACAGGAGTTGCTGCTTAGGTAATAATAATAATAATAATAATAATAATAATAATAATAATAATAATAATAATAATAAATAACAACAGCAACAACAACAACAACAACAACAATAATAATAATAATAATAATAATAATAAAGGAATAATTTACGTTTGCATTGCTCAACCTACTTTGATTCTTTCTATGATTTGTTATAACTAAATATCTTGAAAACCTTAAGTCAAGTGAAAGTTATTTTCTCCATTATTCAAAACCTACGTTGCATGCGGTTATACCTCACCTATGAATGTCCCGTCATCATTGTGCGTTATTCATGTGAAATCCATTTGGAAGAATCATGTTCCCTCCAGCTCTGCCTTCGCCAAAATGAAAAACAAAATGAAAAACAAAAAGAAAAACTTACTTGCCGGTGACAACACGACAAAAGCATTTAGGAATTCCCTCTGTTTTTATTTTGAAGTACTACTCCATTTTTGGGTCCTTTTTTGGGTCTATTTTTGAATGATTTCTGCTTCTAATAGGAATCCACTTCAGGAACCGTTAATGGTTGATGCTTACTCCAACGTAATTATCTAATATCAATAAGAGGTAATAAACATGATTTCAAGAATATTCCACACACACTGATACGAACCGTTAATTTAGCAATGATTTTCATCAGCAAAAATAAAAGAAATAAAAACGATGAGTAGAAAGTGTAAATGAAAGAAATATACAATATAGAAATTACAAGTACAATTATAGGAAAAAAAAAAACATTGGAAAAGGTAATCATTCGGCACTAAAAGTCTTTCAGAAACAATATGTTCCGAGTAAGTGAATTTATATATATATATATATATATATATATATATATATATATATATATATATATATACACACACACATATAACAACATACATACATACTTATATATATATACATAATATATACATAACATATATACTATATATATATATATATATATATATATATATATATATATATCCAACAGCCCTGCCAAATTTGTACTAAAAGAAGATTAACACTCAAGAACTATTCAAAAGCTTTATCCCAAATGAAGATTAACTCGACAGTGTACGAATATAAAGAAATAAGTATCAAGAGAAGAAAACAGAAAAGCTCTACCAGCGAATTGTCATTGCGTTAAGACA
>NC_090743.1:107392229-107407229 GCF_036898095.1 Palaemon carinicauda | reverse complement strand
AAAACAAGGACCTCATGGTTAACACGATCAAAGGCAGCATTAAAATCAAAGCCAATCATACGAACTTCCTGACCACAATCAAGGGATTTCTGTACAGCATTGGAGATTGTAAGAAGGGCATCACATGCTCCAAGGCCTTTACGAAAATTAAATTGCAAACTAGGGCACAGATGATTACCTACAGCAAATCTATTAAGACGTTTTGCCAAAAGACATTCAAAAACTTCGGATAGTATGGGAGTTATGGAAATTGGGCGGTAATCAGTTGGACTTGAGCTCCCACAAACACATCTACATAGTTGAGTAACATCACCAATTCTCCAACAAGTGCTAAAAGCTCCTCTTCTTTCTAACTTGCACAAAATAACAGATAACTTTGAAGCTAAGAAATCTGCAGTCTTTATAAAAAAAACAAATGGAGGTGTATACCCAAGTGGTATTTTCCTTAAGCATCGAGGTCCATTAAGAGAGCTTAATTTCACGAGATAAACAGCTAAACTAGTTAGCTTAGCTTACTGCCAAACACATCAGCCAAAAGGGTTGCTTTTTCCTTAGGAGAGTGAGTGACAGCCATCTGGTTTAAGTAAAGGAAGATCTATTACATCTACACCACTTATGTTCTTGGGTTGTAGCAGAAATGGTTTCACTTATGGTTAAATTGTGTTCCTTTTCAGTTGAAGCATAAAATCTCTGAGCAAAAGCACTAAGGTGAGTATAGTTAATCCAAGTCAAAACTGATCTGTTATTATTATTATTATTATTATTATTATTATTATTATTATTATTATTAAATGCTAAGCTACAACCCTAGTTGGAAAAGCAGGATGCTATAAGCCCAGGGGCTCCAACATGGAAAATAGCCCAGTGAGGAAAGGAAACAAGGAAAAATAAAATATTCTAAGAGCAGCAAAAACATTGAAATAAATATTTCCTATATAAACTATAAAAACTTTAACAAAACAAGAGGAAGAGAAACTAGATAGAACAGTGTGCCCGAGTGTACCCTCAAGCAAGAGAATTCTAACCCAAGACAGTGGAAGACCAAAGATGATAGGCCTCCTACATTTCCAAATAAGCACGTCGACAATCGTCATTAAACCATGGTTTGTCCTTAACTCGGTACCTTAACACAGGGAGAGGGATACGCCTATCAATTATGTTGACTAGATTCTCATTTAAAGGTACAAAAGGATCAACACTACTATACAATTGTGACCAATTCAAGCCCAAAAGAGCACTCAAAATCCCATTCCAGTCTACTTGAGATTTCATATAAATCTTACATGAGTATGATACATCAGGTCAAGGACAGGCTGCTCAGTTTTCACTTTTCACTCCTAATGAAATCAAGGCATGATCAGATGTCCCAAGTGGAGAGCAAACCTCACTTGTTATAACGCCAGGGGAGTCAGTGTATACGAGGTCCAAGCAGTTACCAGGCCTGTGAGTAGCTTCACTTATGATTTGCTCACAGCCTGTTCAGAGGCAAAGTCTAAAGCTCTTAAGCCATGGCGATCGGTAGGAGAAACAAAATTTAACCACTCCCTATAGCGAGCATTAAAATCATCAAAAAAGACAAAAGAAGTCCGTCTACCATTTTCTTGTATCTTAGCCATAATGGTAAGAAGATAATCGAAGATAGAATCATCCATGTCTGGATTCCGGTAGATCGAACACAAATAGTAGTTGTTATGCCTGCCACAAACTTTTATTACCTGAATCTCATGACATCCACATTCATAGCAGGGCTTATGAGAAGCAGGGTACTCAGTCCTAATATACTCCGCCATTCCCCTGGCCCTAGAAATAGTATCCCGTTTCAAAATTATTGCCTTCTTAAAACCAATTATAAGGAGCTCAGATGAGTGCTTCATATTAGAAACCAAAGTTTCTGAGCACAAAAGAATACCATACTGTCCGGACACAACTGTAAGGTCTTGCATATTTGCATGAAGACGACGGATATTACAATACAGTGGACGACATTGACGAAATCTAGGACGTACTGGTCACGGATTTCACTCAATGTCGCCAGAGAGATAAGAATTAATGGTAATAAAAAATACACCATGCTTAAAAACCAAATTAACACGAATGATAACAAGAACAGTAGGTACAGAAATATAAATAAAGTGATTGATCAAACCCATAGATTATAGAAAAAAGTGGGAAAAATTGGTCAACATGGAGGAGCCGATACAACATGTAAGGCTAACTACCCTCTAGGATAGCCACCTCAACTGAAGAAAAAACAGTAAGGATGGTTTGAAAAAGAAAAATAAACAGATAAGGAAAAGACAACCTTTTGATAAACCACCAAGCATTCATGGTTATTCTATTAAGCCTGCCCAAAACACCATTTAAAAAAAAAAAAAAAACAGGAGAAAGAAAGAAAAAAATAAGATAGAATAATGTGCTCGAGTGTGCCCTTAAGCAAGAAACCTTTAACTCAAGACAGTGGAAGACCGTGGTACAGAGGATATGGCACTACCCAAAACTAAAGAACAATGGTTTGATTTCGGAGTGTCATTCTCATAGAAGAACTGCTTACCATAGACAAGGAGTCTCTTCTACCCTTACCAAGAGGAAAGTAGCCACTAAATATTTACAGTACAATAATTAGCCTAATGAGCGAGGAATTGTTTGGTAATCTCAGTGTTCTCAGGTTTATGAGGAAAGACGACAATGCATAAAGAATAGGCCAAACTATTCGGTGTATGTGTAGGCAAAGAAAAATTGAGCCGTAAACAGAGAGAGGGATCCAATGTATTACTGTTTGGCCAGTCAAAGGATTTCGATAACTCTTTAGTAGTAGTATCTCAACAGGTGGCTGTTGCCTTGGCCAACCTACTACCTCTATATATATATGAATATAAATATATATATATATATATATATATATATATATATATATATATATATATATATATATATATATATATATATATATATATATATATACTGTATATATGTATATATATACATACATATATATATATATATATATATATATATATATATATATATATATATATATATATATATTTTTGGGCTCAAGCCATGTCGTCCTGATGGAAGTTCCTATAGGGTAGCTTCCTAGGGTATATTACAACTACGGCGATATTCCCAGAGAATTTACCTTAAGGTACCAGAATTCTAACTCCTGGAGCGAGTATCCCTCGTGAAAGGGATATCGCGACATATCAGAGGACGTATTCTAGACACGTCACATGGCAATCTACATCCTGGACAGAGATTTCGTCTCGTAGGAGGTGATTGACGAGATACGAATTCGGGAAAAAAAAAGGGGGAGCCGCTCCCAAGGCTTCCCTATCCCCCGATTCGTATGCGTGCCTGGCGCCAATCCTGGCGCCATCTGTATTCCTTTTTGCGTAGCTTAACAACTCGGTGTTTTTTCCTGTTTTTCTCGCAAATCTTGGATTTATTCGACTTTTCATGGCTTCTTCGTCTTCGTCGGCCCCTGATAAGTTGAGTATAGTGTCTTATGTATAAATGTAGGCTCTTGGTAAAATTTTGAGTGATTAATAGGATTAATCTTTGATACAAGAGCCGTAGCAGTGTCCAGAGGTGTCCTGGACACTGTCGCCCGCTAGGTATAAATTAGTTAGTCAGAGCGACATTCCTGGTTGTTTTGCTTTAATAAATTTTAGCTATTTAGCATTACATAGGATTTCCTTTCGTGCTTAGTATTATTTGGCGAAGTATTCGCCATTCTGGCCTGCGCTAGGCCATGTAGCCTAGTCGTTTGGTCCTAGTACTTCATGCATGATTTTGGTTTTTCCGAGTGTAATTAAAATTTTATTGAAGCTTTAGGCTATATTTTATACATTTTAGACTGTGTGGAATATTTCCAAGATTGTATACGTGTGAGTTTCGGTGAATTAGGTAATCGATTCTCTTGGTGCCTAGGCTAATTGCTTATGGAGCCTTAGTATACTTTATCATACTCCCCGGTTGCTTTCTTTTCTTCGGAGAAGGTATGCAATCCCTTTCCCTCTGTTTAAGCCTTGGGCTTATCCCTAAGTGGTTTTTTCCGAATTTATTTTCGATATAACTATACTAGGGTGTTACTGTACCTTCCTGTTCCTGTAGTTATGGTTCAAGAGGGACAGAACAACAGAGTTTTTAGTCTGAGTCTGTGTTGTCTGGCTTGGGGCAGAGTCCCCCTCGCTGACCTAACACATACAAAGGGAGCTTAGCTCCCTTAGGTCACTACCGAAGGTTTCTGTAGTTATGATTCCTTCTTTTGTGATCTACCAGACTAGTCCTGTTGCTGTTCTCGGGGGAGGATAAGTTCTTCCCTTGGGAGTAGCAACGCCTTCCTTGCTTTGGTGCTCTGGAAGCTGGCAAGTATTGCTGGCCTTTCCCCTTAGATCTCCCTTAGGCTAAGATAAGTTTCTTGGCTGCGGGTGATCTGTCACTAAAGCAAGGTTGGCAGGACCCTCTTGTCCCTTCCCCCTCTATCTCCGTAATGGCCAAGCCATTACTGTACTGTACCTTGCCGGCCGGCAGAGCTGGCCGGCAGGGGTCTTACTGTACTGTACGTCGTTCTACTTCTGGACCTAGTATAGGTTGGGATGTGGAATTGACTCAGCCCATTGCCGGCCGGCAGAGCTGCTGGCCGGCAAGGGTCTTATGTTTTCGAGTGCTGCCCGGACCTCTCTTGGTCCCTCATCCATGCCTGCCGGCAGAGCCGGACGGCATTGGTCAAGGAAGCCTGAATTAGTTTCTCCCCTTCCTTATATGCACTCTTTCGGTTGCCGGGCTTGGAGGTTGTGTACACTCTTATCCCGGCATCCATTCTATTTTTCTTGTAGTGCTGTACCTGTCCCGGCTGCCGGTGTAGTCCTCTGGTTCTTTTGCTGCCGGCTGGCATCGGTCTTGTACCTTTGCCGGCCGGCTTATGTCAGTCCTTGTCTGCCGGTCACCAAGAGTGTGGCCGGCAGCTGGGTACTACCTTGTGTAGTTGCTGGCCGGCAGCCATTGCCGGCCAACACTGGCTGTTACCGGCCGGCAGTTGCTGCCGACCGGCACAGGCATTTGAACCAGAGTGCTGCCGCCCTATAGCTGTTAAGTAGTATACTTTAAAGCTAGTTGTGGTGTTTGCCGGCCGGCAAAGGCAGGCCGGCACACATCCCCCTATACTGTACTAGTATTCTTCTGTATAGCATATACAGTAAGAAGAAAACTATAGTAAAGGTTTTGGTACAGCACTGTATCTTCTAACACTATTGTGTTTTCTTGCACATCCCTTTGCTGTTGCCCTCAGATAGGAAGCTGAGTTCTTCCCTGTCTATTATCCAGGATTTTAAAATCATTGCTTAGGTGTGAGCTCCACCTGTTTCCTCTGGAAACCTTGCATTGGTTACTCTAGAAGAGATAAACCATTTTTGATTTTATTATCTGGAAGGCTGCAACAATGGGTTGTGAGGGAAACACAAGTGTGTGTCTTTCCTTTCTGAATTGTTATGCTATACTATGCATATCCAGTGATACATAGTTCACTTGATACTCATGGAAATTTCTTCTCTTTACAGAAGGACACTCCGAAGTGGGGAAGTGCTTTCTGCAATGTCAGCAGCAAGAACCTCTGCGGACATGAGTTTTGTAGGAGACACGCAGCATACGCTGTCTCCAAGGATGATCTCCGGTATTGGGACCCTCAGGTATGTACTGTGTGCACTAACCTGATTAATGAGACATTTAAATAGCTAGGAAGAAGCTTCGTACCTGGGTAAGGGGCTTCCAAAAGAACACTTCTGGCCCTTATCTTCCAAGTGAGAAGATGAGGGCGTATCCTTTCCCTAAGGCATCAGCTGATGCAGTGTTTCCCCAGCTCAAGAGGAGATCCCCTAAGTTCAGATCCAGGTGGATGCTGAAGTCGCGGTCGCGATGCAAGACATCTAGCTAAATGACAGGATGTCTGATGTGGACGGGTGTCAGGAGGAAGACCTCCTGGCAGAAGCCCAGGATGAAGTTCAAGCCCCTCTACATCGGCCGGTCTCCCAGTAGAGCTGGACAGGCCCTCTCTTCTATTGTTGGAATGATCCAACAAATGCAGAAGGAGAATCAGGAGAAGGCGGCTGCAATGGAACTGCGAATGCAGTGCCTTGCAGAATCACATGGGCCCCAGAAAAAGCTCAATGTGAAAGACCTTCCCTTGTGCTCAGATGCTAACCCATGGAGGTATACTGAGCACATGCCGATGACGACTGGAAAGATCGTCATCTCGGATAAGCTGGGCTCAGTTCCCCTGGAGGAGGTGGAATTCTGGCCCAGCAAGGCATCATATCCGGACTGTTATGTCCGGCTGAGGAAGGAACCAGCTTCAAAGGAGGAGACAGAGCCGAAGGAGGTCATAGTGATGGACCATGCTAAGGCTCAAGCTCTACTTTCATCCTCGATGAATGAGAGGGGCTTCTCTAACTCAAAGGTAGCTGCATTGAATAGGAAGCTCCCTTCCTTTGTGTCCTCGCCTACTAGAGCCTTCCCCCTTTTACAGAAAGGGTTTCTGGCTGTACTAAAAGCAATCGAGGCCGGCAAGTCTTGCCCCTCCCTAGAGGAGTGTAAACCCTTGTCGCTGGCCCTGCCTATGGACCACAAAGACTGGAAGGACGTCCATCTTACGTTCTCAGTGGGAAAGTTGGAGGCTGATATTGCTGGACGTCAGTTCGGCAAGGACCTCCCTAAGCTGTCTGACTTTCTTTTGCGAAGTGAGTTCGATACAAAAGAAAGACTGACTGCCTCAATGTCTCTTCAGACTACTCTCGAGACGATGGCAAGTGACCCCAATGTCCATGAAATGTTCATGGTAGTGGCCAAGCCTCATCTGGCCACAGTGACGAAGGACCTTTATGGCTTCGTCAAGGCAAGGAGAGCTTGTAGGGAGTTCGTGTTTACCTCGGCTACGGTGAGGCACGAGCTAAAGAAACTAATCTCCTCCAACATTTGGGGAAAAGACCTTTTTCCCTACCGACTTGGTCAAAGAAGTTGTTGATAAAGCCGCCTTGGAGAATAGAAACCTTCTCCAGAAGGGGGGCCTGGCTATCAAAAGAAAGTCTTCCCCGGATGAGGGTCCTCAACCAAAGAGGAAGACTATGAGGACTAGGCTACCGTCTCGGCCAGCCAAGCCTCTTAGACAGCAACAGCAACTGCAATTGCCATTGCCCCCAGTGCCCCAGATCGTGGCACAAACCCCGACCACCTTTCAGTGGGTACCCCAGGCCGTGTCGACACAGTCCACGGCATTCACCCCAGCGTTCGAAGGGCAGTCTACTTCCTTTCGAGCAAAGCCTAGAGGAGCAGCCAGAGGCTCGTCTAGACGCCCCTCAAGGGGAAGGGGATTCAGAGGTGGTCGTGGTCAGGAAGGCAAGACCTCAGGACGGCAGTCCAAGTGAGATGATACCGGTAGGAGGGAGACTTCTGAAATTTCGGGATCGGTGGACCTTCGATCCCTGGGCCCACAGCCTACTCAAGAATGGACTGGGCGGGAGCTGGTACAGCACTCCACCCCCGTACCTTCGGTTTTTCCAACACTCCACCCCCGTTATGGAGGAGTACGTTCAAGAACTGTTGGAGAAAAAGGGTGAAGCCCATCAATTTCTAAGGGAGGCTGTTTTGTGTTCCCAAGAAAGACTCGGAAAAGCTCAGAGTCATTCTGGACTTGTCGCCACTTAACAAGTTTATAGTGAATTGCAAATTCAAAATGCTAACACTGCAACACATAAGGACCTTACTGCCCAAGAGGGCATATTCCGTCTCTATAGACTTGTCAGACGCCTACTGGCACATTCCAATTAGCCATCGACTCTCCCCCTACCTAGGGTTCAGGCTACAACGAAGACTATACGCCTTCGTAGCCATGCCATTCGGGCTAAACATAGCCCCAAGGATTTTTACGAAGCTTGCGAGCGTAGCTCTCAAACAATTTCGCCTAAAGGGAATTCAGGTAGTAGCCTACCTGGACGACTGGTTGGTGTGGGCAGCATCCGAGACAGAATGCTTGCAAGCTTCCAGTCAAGTGATCCAGTTCCTAGAGTACCTAGGCTTCAAGATCAACAGAAAAAGTCTCGACTTTCTCCATCTCAAAAGTTCCAGTGGCTAAGATCCACTGGGACCTTTTGTCACACCGTTTCTCCACCCCGGCGAAGAAAAGGAAGGAGATAGCGGGTTCTGTCAAGAGACTTCAAGATTCCGAAAGGATATCAAGACACGAGCAGGAGAGAGTACTGCGCTCTCTCCAGTTTGCTTCGGTGACAGACCCAGTGCTAAGAGCACAGCTAAAGGATGCAATCGGAGTTTGGAGAAGTTATGCATCAAACGCGTGAAGAGTTCTGAGAAGACCAGCCGCTTCGGCTAAGTACTCTTCTCAGGCCTTGGTCCCAAGCCAGACATCTAAAGAAGTCAGGTTCTTCTTCAGCCACCTCCCCCGTCGGTGACGATTCACTCAGACGCCTCGAAGGAGGGATGGGGAGGTCACTCTCATCGGAAAAAAGTCCAGGGGACTTGGTCCAGGCTATTCAAGACCTTTCTCATAAAACTTTCTAGAAGCTAGGGCAGTGCTCCTTACCTTAAAGAAAGTCTCCCCGCGTCATTCGTTCCACATAAAGTGGTGATAGACAGCGAGGTAGTTGTGAGATACTTGAATCGACAAGGATCGAGGTCACCACCTCTCAACCAGGTGATGTTGGCCGTCTTCCGATTGGCGGAAAAGAAGAAGTGGTACCTGTCGGCAATTCACCTTCAAGGAGTCCGCAATGTGACAGCGGAGGCTCTATCCAGGTTCACACCGATAGAGTCGGAATGGTCCTTAGACGCAGGATCATTCTCCTTCATTCTGAATCAGTCCCAGAACTGCAGATAGACCTCTTTGCGACGAAAGACAACAAGAAGTTGCCCCTGTACGTGCCTCGTACGAGGACCCCTTAGCGGAAGCAGTGGACGCGATGTCCCTCGACTGGAACAGATGGTCCAAGATTTATCTGTTCCCTCCTCACAACCTTCTGTTGAGGGTCCTCAACAAACTGAGATCCTTCAAAGGGTAGCGGCAATAGTGGCCCACAAGTGGCCGAACAGCGTGTGGTTCCTCCTGGCATTGGAACTGTAGCTGAAGTTTGTACCACTACCAGATCCAGTTCTGACCCAGCGAGTCCAGAAGTCAACTGTCTGCGCTTCATTACAGAAAACCCGGACCCTGCAGTTCATGATTTTCTCTCCCTAGCGGTGAGAAAGCGTTTCGGGATTTCGAAAGCCAGTATAGACTTCCTTGAGGAATATAAGTGCAAATCTACTAGAAGGCAATATGAGTCATCTTGGAGAAAATGGGTGGCCTTTTGTCAAGGCGAAGATTCCGCAGGAGATCTTGACAGACTTCTGCTTATCTTTTTTCCCCACCTCCATGGTCAAGGGTTGGCAGCGAACACGATTTCAGCGTGTAAGTCTGCTTTGACAAGACCCATTCTATATGCCTTCCAGGTCGACCTATGTAACGAGATCTTTAATAAAGTCCCGAAAGCCTGTGCTAGGCTCAGACCTTCAGCACCTCCAAAGCTCATTTCATGGTCTTTAGACAAGTTCTTCATTTCGCTTCTCTATTGAGCAATGAAGAGTGTGCGTTAAAGGATTTGACACAAAAAGTTATTTTCCTATTTTGCACTCGCGTCCGGGGCCAGGGTTAGTGAGATTGTAGCCTCTCGAGAGAGGCAGGTCGTGTTCAGTTCCTGGATGGGGAAGAACTGAACCTGTTTCCGGATCCTACGTTTCTCGCCAAGAATGAGTTACCCACCAACAGGCGGGGTCCCTGGAGAATCTGCCCTCTGAAAGAAGATGCATCTCTATGTCCAGTAGAATGCCTAAAGGTCTATCTTCATAGAACTTCAGACTTCAAGGGTGGTCAACTATTCAGGGGAGAAACATCAGGCTCAAATTTATCTCTGAATCAACTCAGAGCGAAAATCACATATCTTATTCGCAGAGCGGATCCTGACAATACACCCGCAGGTCACGATCCGAGGAAAGTTGCCTCATTCTTAAATTTCTTTAATTGTATGGATTTTGAACATCACCGTTCATACACTGGCTGGAAGTCTCCCAGAGTGTTCTTTCGCCACTATGCAAAGCAAGTAGAGGAACTAAAAGAGATCTGTGGTAGCAGTGGGTAGCGGTGTTAACCCTACTGTTTAACTCTGCGAGGAACAGTGGTCTTAATTGGGACGATTAATTCCAGGGTGAGTGTGTAGTTACATACTGTACTACAAACTAAGTGAGGGCACTGTGTTGCCCATCCAGACTGTTCCATTTCCGAAGGTGAACCTAGCATAAGTGCAGACATGTGTGCCGAGCGTTTCTAACGCTAATGTCATTGATTTGTAATACAGGCTTTTATGACTTTGATACCTCGGTATCTTAAAAGTGGCATCTAATGTTTTTTCTTTCAGACAAACAAGCTCTGTTTACTATCATACTTATGCTTAAAGTTTTGGGTTATCCTCTTCTTATATATATATATATATATATATATATATATATATATATATATATATATATATATATATATATATATATATATATATATATATATATATATATATATATATATATATATATATATATATAATTGTGGTTAACCTGTCTATTTATTGCCTGTCAATAATCTGGTTCTTGAGAACCTTGCGTCTCCTTCACCTGTGTCAATTTATTGGTATAATTGAGCATTCATTCTATGTACCTTATCTGGGATAATTCTAATAGAATTGTTCCTTTATGCAAGCTATGTTGCATTGGTTTTCCTCCTATGCGGATATAAAACCTTTGTCCAATACAAGTATTGTGCAGAAAACTGGTCGATATTTCATATTGACGCAGTGGTCCTTTACAAACTATGCTTTACTTAATATAGGGCGAGACCACTATATTAGCTTGCCTGGTATTCATACATAGATATATGTACTCTTCGAGACTTTTCCAGAGTCTAGTAGGACTCTTCCCTGTAGGGGGCAGGAAGCTCTAACATAGTTTATAGTTAGTTGAAAAGATGTATAACGTATATACATATATATATATATATATATATATATATATATATATATATATATATAAATATATATGTATATATATAAATATATAAATATATATGTATATAAATATATATAAATATATATATAAACATATATATATATATATATATATATATATATATATATATATATATATATATATATATATATATACATATATATATATATATATATATATATATATATATATATATATATATATAAATATATATGTATATATATAAATATATAAATATATATGTATATAAATATATATAAATATATATAAACATATATATATATATATATATATATATATATATATATATATATATATATATATATACATATATATATATATATATATATACATATATATATATATATATATATATATATATATATATATACATATATATCCAAATATATATATATATATATATATATATATATATATATATATATATACAAATATATATACATAAATATATATAATATATATCTATCTATATATAAATATATATACATATATATATATATATATATATATATATATATAGATAGATAGATATACTGTATATATATATATATATAT
The DNA here is from genome assembly GCF_036898095.1 of Palaemon carinicauda. Classification (NCBI taxonomy): domain Eukaryota; kingdom Metazoa; phylum Arthropoda; class Malacostraca; order Decapoda; family Palaemonidae; genus Palaemon; species Palaemon carinicauda. The sequence goes on along the minus strand of NC_090743.1, from coordinate 107,395,559 downwards.
ATAGATATATATATTCATATATTTTTATATATGTATTCATATATATGTATATATATATTTATATATATATATATGTCTATATGTTCATATACATATATATATATATATATATATATATATATATATATATATATATATATATATATATATATATATATATATATTAATTCATTTGAGTTAGTCAAAATTATAGAATACATTTTAGTAATATGAAGGAAAGGTTAAATTAGGAGGAAAGACAAATACAAAATATGAGAATTCATAAGGTGGCTCAGCTTTTCTTCATCCATGGCTCGATGAACATTTCAGATACGAAGGCTCCATTAAAGTGTTTGCTTTTAGGATTACTTTGCACAACGTAAAGATTTTCAAAATCACTGATTAAAGAGAGCTATCTCTCATTTATAAAGGTATTAAGGAAATAAAATCATATAGCGAATTTTCTATGAATATCAAGCAAACTTACACATAATATGCTGTGAACTGAATGTTTAGTTATGAACACTTACATAACAACTGTGGCCATTTGTCTCATCACAATCTGTACTTTAGTCAGGTAAGTGCACATGTAATTTATTTTTAATCCTCAATGAAGTACACAATTTAATTGATTTTACATAGTATTTCAAACAATAGAATGACTAGTTAAGTTATGAAATGATAGCTAGAAACTAGCTTTAAAGATGCATTACCATATATTATTAAAGAATAGAAATACATTCACAGGCAAAAAACCAGAACTTAACGTACTTAACTCTTGCCAATAACTTGCTGATAAAAGAGTAAAAAAACTGAATATTCACTTTCTGACATCAAAACATTGATACCAGAACAGAAAATAGATTAACTGGCCCTTGAATAAACACGGCATAATCATAAAACCCATATCTTGATATCGGCTGAAATTCAGAGTAATATCACTAATGGAAACGCGTCGCATATATTGAAATGTGGGTAGTGAGTCCGTAGGGTTTATCAACTGTCCATCACAATCTTCCCTGTTGTCTTTCCACGCCAGTCACAGTGTTTCAGCTGACGTTTTGAATGGTTAAAAGATATCGATTGGGCGGGAAATAAAGTAACCACTCAGGTTTGAGTGGTTATTATCAATACGTACATTTTGCTATAAAAATGTATATCGTTCATAATAATTTCTTATTCAATCGGAGATATCCATTACACTTAAATCGATTTTCATAAACTGAGGAAAGAATGTAAAATCCTGATATCAATCTCACGTGTAGAGTTTCATTATCAAAATCTCTAATAAATCTACTTAATATTGATATATTTACATAAGTCTTTTTCTATTATGAAATTCTTATAAATATTACATTCGATACAACAGGAATAAATTCTATAAGATAGAATCGATTTTCCATAAAAATTTGCACACGATTCATTTAACTCAAAATAAGAAACTAAAAACGGATCAAAGGAATTTCTTTTGAAGAATCTCCAAAAAAGGGATGGACGGGGATATGCTTTAACAACCACATTTATCTTTATTCTCTTTATTTAAAGAAATCGATCATGATTAAACTTTTATTGGTCTTAAAAAAATAAAAAATCGTTTTACCTCTGCATAATAGATTTCGAGCAATTGCATTTCCCAATAAAAGAGATATCTGTCTTTCCTCGTCCATTGAATAAATATTTTGAAGGTTTCGTGTTTCCTCGCCTAAAACTGTGTGTAATTTTTAATATCAAATAACATAATATTTTTTATTTTAGATGTATTAGATATGGGATGTTTCTCTATACAAACTGTCTTACAATTCCAAGAATATGCTGAATAGACTTCAATTTCTTTTCATCCAGCAAACCCACCTGTCTCTCTCTGTCTCTCTCTCTCTCTCTCTCTCTCTCTCTCTCTCTCTCTCTCTCTCTCTCTCTCTCTCTCTCATGTGGAAATTACCACCAAAAAGAGGAAACTCGCAAATCGTGTAAATCATCTCCAAGCAAAGCAAAATTTCTATGAATATCATTGGGTAAATTTCCTGCCGGGGGGGGGGGGTAGGAGATCAGTTGCTAACCTGTCTCCCCCGACTAACAAATAATGGAAGTTCGGTTCCACTCTGGGAGGGGAGGGGGGTGTCCTCACCAGGTTCTCTGAAGTATTCTGGAAATTGTTCGGTAGTGGAGAGTCATAGGGCAGCCATATTTCATCATCCAAAGACTATTGCCGAGAGCCGAATGTTCAGACATTTTATCGAAATAAAAAAATCTTATACTTAAATAGAGAATCAAGCATTATCATGAAGCATTCAGAAATCTCGCCTTACTATCAACCAGGGTCAATTTCACATCATAACTGAAGTATTTAGTGATTCCATTCTTGTTTGAATGATTCCACATAAGTGACTCAAAATCTTCAAGAATATTCCAACTCCGATGACTAAGATTTGTTGCTTGAACTTTATATATCATTTCTGATACAAAAGAGAACATCTTAATACAAGTATATAGTTTCGTTCTGTGTTTCATAGGTAATAGAAATCTTGAAGAATAAGTTTAATGAAATATGAGGTTGTTGTCGATATATGTATCAGTTATCAAAAAAATGTTGTTGAAACTACAATTCATCAAGGCAAGGAAGCAGATTACATCTAACTGAGACTGACTTATGCTACTTGATAAAACCTGTTTAAGAATCGCAAGGGAAAGTGATACGATAAAACGTCCTTCTAAATAGTAAAAATAACAAGTGGGTGTTATAGAACGATAATACAAATGGCTATTAATGTAAAAATAGATTATGAATTGGCCAACACCTGTTGACAATAACTCAATGAAAGTATAAAATAGAGATCAGGTGTCATAATTTCTCTGAGCAAATCACAAAAAATTTGAAAGAACATTCAATGATAAAATGCTGATAAATTATTATTATTTCTATTCCCTTCTATTGCTATCATTCTTACCACGCTTCGAAAGAGTTTATTATTCTCCTGGTATTAATTTAGTACTATAATATATGTAACACAAAAATAGGAATCAAACCTTGAATTAATTTTTTATTGTCATGTAATTATAATTAAAAAATGAGAGAAAAAATATACCTCAAAGATTTGTATCCAAGATCCAACATAAATAACGTAAATAGAGAACGTGATGGGAAGAGGGAAATGAATGAACAAAAAATAGAAATAAAAATTTAACAAAGAAAAAAAAAAGTGCTGGAAAATCCCCTTAGGAAAACGTCTTATTGTGAGAAAAGCAGAAGAGGGAATCCGATGAAGAGATTTGCATGACAATAAGTATAGAGTCCAACGGGGGAATCCTTTAAAAGTCCTTCGTGGAAGGTATCAAGGTCATTAGAATATTTCA
>NC_090743.1:107390464-107391729 GCF_036898095.1 Palaemon carinicauda | reverse complement strand
CTTTTTATTTACATTTACTAGTTCATAAATAGTACAAAGGCTTTTTAATTCCCGAATGCATAAGTCATATAAAAGGAAATGTTAAGTTTGATGGAAAGACAAATACACAACATAAGAACTCATAAGGTGGCTCAGCCTTTCTTCCTCCATGGCTCGATGAACATTTCAGATACGAAGGTTCCAATAAAAGTGTTTGCTTTTAGGATTACTTTGAACACCGTAAAGTTTGTCAAAATCTCTGATTAAACAGAGCAGCTCTCATTTACAAAGGCATTAGGAAATAAAATCATATAGCGAATTCTCTATCAATATCTTGCAAACTTACACATAATATGCTATGAACTGAGTGTTTAGTTATGAACACATAGCATAACAACTGTGGCCATTTGTCTCATCACAATCTGTACTTTAGTCAGGATTCAGGTAAGTGCACATGGTAATTTATTTTTAATCCTCAATAAAGTACACAATTTAATTGATTTTACATAGTATTTCAAACAATAGAATGACTAGTTAAGTTATGAAATGATAGAAAGAAACTAGATTTAAAAGATACATTACCATATATCATTAAAGAATATAAATACATTCACAGGCAAAAAATTTCCGAACTTAACGTAACTTAACTCTTGTCAATAACTTGCTGATAAAAGAGTAAAAAAATAAAGAGACCGATTGTTCACCTTTCTGACACCATGAAATTGATACCAGAACCACAACATAGATTAACTGGACCTTAATATAAACACGGCATAATCATAAAAACCCATATCTTGATATCGGCTAATGGAAACGCGTAGCATACAATGAAGTGTGGTTAGTGATGTCCGTAGGAGGGTTTTATCAACTGTTCCATCACATCTTCCCTGTTGTCTTTCCACGCCAGTCACCAGTGTTTCAGCTGACGTTTTGAAATGGTTAAAAGATATCGATTGAGTGGGAAATAAAGTGACCACTCAGGTTTTGAGTGGTTATTATCAATACGTAAATGTTGCTACGAAAATGTATATCGTTCATATAATTTAAATCGATTTTCATAAACTGAGGAAAGAATGTAAAATCCTAAAATCAATCTTACGTGTAGAGTTTCACTTATCAAATTCTCTAATAAATCTACTTAATATTGATATATTTACATCAGTCTTTTTCTATTATGAAATTCTTATAAATATTACATTCGATATAACAGGAATAATTCTATGATATGATAGAATCGATTTTCCATCAAAGTTTGCACACGATTAAAATAACTCAAAATAAGAAAC
>NC_090743.1:107372964-107380464 GCF_036898095.1 Palaemon carinicauda | reverse complement strand
CCGGAAACAGGTTCAGTTCTCCCCCATCCAGGAACTGAACACGACCTGCCTCTCTCGAGAGGCTACAATCTCACTAACCCTGGCCCCGGACGCGAGTGCAAAATAGGAAAATAACTTTTTGTGTCAAATCCTTTAACGCACACTCTTCATTGTTCAACAGAGAAGCGAAATGAAGAACTTGTCTAAAGACCATGAAATGGGCTTTGGAGGTGCTGAAGGTCTGAGCCTAGCACAGGCTTTTGGGACTTTATTAAAGATCTCGTTACCTAGGTCGACCTGGAAGGCATATAGAATGGGTCTTGTCAAAGCAGACTTACACGCTGAAATCGTGTTCGCTGCCAACCCTTGACCATGGAGGTGGAGAAGAAAGATAAGCAAAAGTCTGTCAAGATCTCCTGCGGATTCTTCGCCTTGACAAAAGGCCACCCATTTTCTCCAAGATGACTCATATTGCCTTCTAGTAGATTTGCACTTATATTCCTCAAGGAAGTCTATACTGGCTTTCGAAATCCCGAAACGCTTTCTCACCGCTAGGGAGAGAAAATCATGAGCTGCAGGGTCCGGGTTTTCTGTAATGAAGCGCAGACAGTTGACTTCTGGACTCGCTGGGTCAGAACTGGATCTGGTAGTGGTACAAACTTCAGCTACAGTTCCAATGCCAGGAGGAACCACACGCTGTTCGGCCACTTGTGGGCCACTATTGCCGCTACCCTTTGAAGGATCTCAGTTTGTTGAGGACCCTCAACAGAAGGTTGTGAGGAGGGAACAGATAAATCTTGGACCATCTGTTCCAGTCGAGGGACATCGCGTCCACTGCTTCCGCTAAGGGGTCCTCGTACGGGGCACGTACAGGGGCAACTTCTTGTTGTCTTTCGTCGCAAAGAGGTCTATCTGCAGTTCTGGGACTGATTCAGAATGAAGGAGAATGATCCTGCGTCTAAGGACCATTCCGACTCTATCGGTGTGAACCTGGATAGAGCGTCCGCTGTCACATTGCGGACTCCTTGAAGGTGAACTGCCGACAGGTACCACTTCTTCTTTTCCGCCAATCGGAAGACGGCCAACATCACCTGGTTGAGAGGTGGTGACCTCGATCCTTGTCGATTCAAGTATCTCACAACTACCTCGCTGTCTATCACCAACCTTATGTGGATCGAGTGACGCGGGGAGACTTTCTTTAAGGTAAGGAGCACTGCCCTAGCTTCTAGAAAGTTTTATGTGAAAGGTCTTGAATAGCTTGGACCAAGACCCCTGGACTTTTTTCCGATGAGATGAACCTCCCCATCCCTCCTTCGAGGCGTCTGAGTGAATCGTCACCAACGGGGGAGGTGGCTGAAGAAGAACCGACTTCTTTAGATGTCTGGCTTGGGACCAAGGCCTGAGAAGAGTACTTAGCCGAAGCGGCTGGTCTTCTCAGATCTCTTCACGCGTTTGATGCATAACTTCTCCAAACTCCGATTGCATCCTTTAGCTGTGCTCTTAGCACTGGGTCTGTCAACGAAGCAAACTGGAGAGAGCGCAGTACTCTCTCCTGCTCGTGTCTTGATATCCTTTCGGAATCTTGAAGTCTCTTGACAGAACCTGCTATCTCCTTCCTTTTCTTCGCCGGGGTGGAGAAACGGTGTGACAAAAGGTCCCAGTGGATTCCCAGCCACTGGAACTTTTGAGATGGAGAAAGTCGAGACTTTTTCTGTTGATCTTGAGGTCTAGGTACTCTAGGAACTGGATCACTTGACTGGAAGCTTGCAAGCATTCTGTCTCGGATGCTGCCCACACCAACCAGTCGTCCAGGTAGGCTACTACTTGAATTCCCTTTAGGCGTAATTGTTTGAGAGCTACGCTCGCAAGCTTCGTAAAAATCCTTGGGGCTATGTTTAGCCCGAATGGCATGGCTCCGAAGGCGTATAGTCTTCGTTGTAGCCTGAACCCTAGGTAGGGGTAGAGTCGATGGCTAATTGGAATGTGCCAATAGGCGTCTGACAAGTCTATAGAGACGGAATATGCCCTCTTGGGCAGTAAGGTCCTTATGTGTTGCAGTGTTAGCATTTTGAATTTGCAATTCACTATGAACTTGTTGAGTGGCGACAAGTCCAGAATGACTCTGAGCTTTTCCGAGTCTTTCTTGGGAACACAAAACAGCCTCCCTTAGAAATTGATGGGCTTCACCCTTCGGATCACCTTTTTTCTCCAACAGTTCTTGAACGTACTCCTCCATAACGGGGGTGGAGTGTTGGAAAAACCGAAGGCACGGGGGTGGAGTGCTGTACCAGCTCCAGCCCAGTCCATTCTTGAGTAGGCTGTGGGCCCAGGGATTGAAGGTCCACCGATCCCGAAATTTCAGAAGTCTCCCTCCTACCGGTATCACCTCACTTGGACTGCCGTCCTGAGGTCTTGCCTTCCTGACCACGACCACCCCTGAATCCCCTTCCCCTTGAGGGGCGTCTAGACGAGCCTCTGGCTGCTCCTCCAGGCTTTGCTCGAAAGGAAGTAGACTGCCCTTCGAACGCTGGGGTGAATGCCGTGGACTGTGTCGACACGGCCTGGGGTACCCACTAAGAAGTGGTCGGGGTTTGTGCCACGATCTGGGGCACTGGGGGCAATGGCAATTGCAGTTGCTGTTGCTGTCTAAGAGGCTTGGCTGGCCGAGACAGTAGCCTAGTCCTCATAGTCTTCCTCTTTGGTTGAGGACCCTCATCCGGGGAAGACTTTCTTTTGATAGCCAGGCCCCACTTCTGGAGAAGGTTTCTATTCTCCAAGGCGGCCTTATCAACAACTTCTTTGACCAAGTCGGTAGGGAAAAGGTCTTTTCCCCAAATGTTGGAGGGGATTAGTTTCTTTGGCTCGTGCCTCACCGTAGCCGAGGTAAACACGAACTCCCTACAAGCTCTCCTTGCCTTGACGAAGCCATAAAGATCCTTCGTCACTGTGGCCAGATGAGACTTGGCCACTACCATGAACATTTCATGGACCTTGGGGTCACTTGCCATCGTCTCGAGAGTAGTCTGAATACACATTGAGGCAGTCAGTCTTTCTTTTGTATCGAACTCACTTCGCAAAAGAAAATCAGACAGCTTAGGGAGGCAATATCAGCCTCCAACTTTCCAACTGAGAACGTAAGATGGACGTCCTTCCAGTCTTTGTGGTCCATAGGCAGGGCCAGCGACAAGGGTTTACACTCCTCTAGGGAGGGGCAAGACTTGCCGGCCTCGACTGCTTTTAGTACAGCCAGAAACCCTTTCTGTAAAAAGGGGAAGGCTCTAGTAGGCGAGGACACAAAGGAAGGGAGCTTCCTATTCAATGCGGCTACCTTTGAGTTAGAGAAGCCCCTCTCTTTCATCCAGGATGAAAGTAGAGCTTGAGCCTTAGCATGGTCCATCACTATGACCTCCTTCGGCTCTGTCTCCTCCTTTGAAGCTGGTTCCTTCCTCAGCCGGACATAACAGTCCGGATATGATGCCTTGCTGGGTCAGAATTCCACCTCCTCCAGGGGAACTGAGCCCAGCTTATCCGAGATGACGATCTTTCCAGTCGTCATCGGCATGTGCTCAGCATACCTCCATGGGTTAGCATCTGAGCACAAGGGAAGGTCTTTCACATTGAGCTTTTTCTGGGGCCCATGTGATTCTGCAAGGCACTGCATTCGCAGTTCCATTGCAGCCGCCTTCTCCTGATTCTCCTTCTGCATTTGTGAAGAGAGGGCCTGTCCCAGCTCTACTGGGAGACCGGCCGATGTAGAGGGAATAGGCTCCGGAATCTGAACCGGAGTAGCCGACACCTCGTCGACGTCTACCTCTACAACGTCTGGGGCTTGAACTTCATCCTGGGCTTCTGCCAGGAGGTCTTCCTCCTGACACCCGTCCACATCAGACATCCTGTCATCTAACTGGATGTCGTGCATCGCGACCGCGACTTCAGCATCCACCTGGATCTGAACTTAGGGGATCTCCTCTTGAGGCTGGGGAATCACTGCATCAGCTGATGCCTTAGGGAAAAGATACGCCCTCATCTTCTCACTTGGAAGATAAGGGCCAGAAATGTTCTTTTGGAAGCCCCTTACCCAGGTACGAAGCTTCTTCCTAGCTATTTAAAGGTCTCAGTAATCAGGTTAGTGCACACAGTACATACCTGAGGGTCCCAATACCGGAGATCATCCTTGGAGACAGCGTATGCTGCGTGTCTCCTACAAAACTCATGTCCGCAGAGGTTCTTGCTGCTGACATTGCAGAAAGCACTTCCCCACTTCGGAGTGTCCTTCTGTAAAGAGAAGAAATTTCCATGAGTATCAAGTGAACTATGTATCACTGGATATGCATAGTATAGCATAACAATTCAGAAAGGAAAGACACACACTTGTGTTTCCCTCACAACCCATTGTTGCAGCCTTCCAGATAATAAAATCAAAATGGTTTATCTCTTCTAGAGTAACCAATGCAAGGTTTCCAGAGGAAACAGGTGGAGCTCACACCTAAACAATGATTTTAAAATCCTGGATAATAGACAGGAAAGAACTCAGCTTCCTATCTGTAGGGCAACAGCAAAGGGATGTGCAAGAAAAAACAATAGTGTTAGAAGACACAGTGCTGTACCAAAACCCTTACCATAGTTTTCTTCTTACTGTATATGTTATACTGAAGAATACTAGTACAGTATAGGGGGATGTGTGCCGGCCTGCCTTTGCCGGCCGGCACACACCACAACTAGCTTTAAAGTATACTACTTAACAGCTATAGGGCGGCAGCACTCTGGTTCAAATGCCTGTGCCGGTCGGCAGCAACTGCCGGCCGGTAACAGCCAATGTTGGCCGGCAATGGCTGCCGGCCAGCAACTACACAAGGTAGTACCCAGCTGCCGGCCACACTCTTGGTGACCGGCAGACAAGGGCTGACATAAGCCGGCCGGCAAAGGTACAAGACCGATGCCAGCCGGCAGCAAAAGAACCAGAGGACTACACCTGCCCGGCTGTCGGCCTCATAGGCCGGCAGCCGGGTCAGGTACAGCACTAGAAGAAAAATAGAATGGATGCCGGGATAAGAGTGTACACAACCTCCAAGCCCAGCAACCGAAAGAGTGCATATAAGGAAGGGGAGAAACTAATTCAGGCTTCCTGACCAATGCCGTCTGGCTCTGCCGGCAGGCATGGATGAGAGACCAAGAGAGGTCCGGGCAGCACTCGAAAACATAAGACCCTTGCCGGCCAGCAGCTCTGCCGGCCGGCAAGGGGCTGAGTCAATTCCACATCCTAACCTATACTAGGTCCAGATGTAGAACGACGTACAGTACAGTAAGACCCCTGCCGGCCAGCAGCTCTGCCGGCCGGCAAGGGGCTGAGTCAATTCCACATCCTAACCTATACTAGGTCCAGATGTAGAACGACGTACAGTGCAGTAATGGCTTGGCCATTACGAAGAAAGAGGGGGAAGGGACAAGAGGGTCCTGCCAACCTTGCTTTAGTGACAGATCACCCGCAGCCAAGAAACTTATTTTAGCCTAAGGGAGATCTAAGGGGAAAGGCCAGCAATACTTGCCAGCTCCCAGAGCACCAAAGCAAGGAAGGCGTTGCTACTCCCAGGGAAAGAACTTATCCTCCCCCGAGAACAGCAACAAGGACTAGTCTGGTAGATCACAAAAGAAGGAATCATATCCACAGAAACCTTCGGTAGTGACCTAAGGGAGCTAAGCTCCCTTTGTCTGTGTTAGGTCAGCGAGGGGGACTCAGCCCCAAGCCAGACAAACACAGACTCAGACTAAAAAACTCTGTTGTTCTGTCCCTCTTGAACCATAACTACAGGAACAGGAAGGTACAGTAACACCCTAGTATAGTTTTATCGAAAATAAATTCGGAAAAAACCACTTAGGGATAAGCCCAAGGCTTAAACAGAGGGAAAGGGATTGCATACCTTCTCCGAAGAAAAGAAAGCAACCGGGGAGTATGATAAAGTATACTAAGGCTCCATAAGCAACTAGCCTAGGCACCAAGAGAATCGATTACCTAAATCACCGAAACTCACTCGTATACTATCTTGGAAATATTCCACACAGTCTAAAATGTATAAAATATAGCCTAAAGCTTCGATAAAATTTAATTACACTCGGAAAAACCATAATCATGCATGAAGTACTAGGACCAAACGACTAGGCTACATGGCCTAGCGTAGGCCAGAATGGCGAATACTTCGCCAAATAATACTAAGCACGAAAGGAAATCCTATGTAATGCTAAATAGCTAAAATTTATTAAAGCAAAACAACCAGGAATGTCGCTCTGACTAACTAATTTATACCTAGAGAGCGACAGCGTCCAAGACGCCTCTGGAAGGCTACGGCTCTTGTATCAAAGATTAATCCTATTAATCGCTCAAAATTTTACCAAGAGCCTACATTTATACATAAAAGACACTATACTCAACTTATCAGAGGCCGACGAAGACGGAGAAGCCATGAAAAGTAGAATAAATCCAAGATTTGCGAGAAAAACAGGAAAAAACACCGAGTTGTTAAGCTACGCAAAAAGGAATGCAGATGGCGCCAGGATTGGCGCCAGGCACGCATACGAATCGGAGGATAGGGAAGCCTTGGGAGCGGCTCCCCTTTTTCTTTCCCGAATTCGTATCTCGCCAATCACCTCCTACGAGACGAAATCTCTGTCCAGGATGTAGATTGCCATGTGGCGTGTCTAGAATACGTCCTCTGATATGTCGCGATATCCGTTTCACGAGGGATACTCGCTCCAGGAGTTAGAATTCTGGTACCTTAAGGTAAATTCTCTGGGAATATCGCCGTAGTTGTAATATACCCTAGGAAGCTACCCTATAGGAACTTCCATCAGGACGACATGGCTTGAGCCCAAAAATATATATAGATAGATAAATAGATAGATATATAAATATATATATATATATATATATATATATATATATATATACATATATGTATATATATATATATATATATATATATATATATATACACATATATAAGTATATATGTAAATATGTATGTATATATAATTATATATATATATATATATATATATATATATATATATATATATATATATATATATATATATATATATATTATTGTAACATACCAAAATAATATATATATATATATATATATATATATATATATATATATATATATATATATATATACATATATATATATATATATATAAATATATATATACATATATATACTACAATACCTAAATGTATATACATATACATATATATATATATATATATATATATATATATATATATATATATATATATATATATATATATGCATATATGTATATGTATATATTTATATACATATGTATATATGTATATATATATATATATATACATATACAAATACATACATATATATACATACATATATATACATATACATACATATATATATACATATATACACACACACATATATATATATATATAAATTATATACAGTATATATATACACAGTATATATATATATATATATATATATA
>NC_090743.1:107354363-107367464 GCF_036898095.1 Palaemon carinicauda | reverse complement strand
CCAATCACAAATGTCGTGCCCTACAAGGTTGGAGGCTCAGAAACACACTAAGGAACCATCCTCAAAAAAAGCCCCTCCAAAACTCCGTTCACGCAGGAGCGCAGCCACGTAATCCACACCACTTGAAAATATAAAACAGCCGTTAGTCCATTATAAACACTAACATAACCACCAGTGAAAAGACAAACTATCAAAAAAAAGTAAACAATAAGTCTACAATATATTAAACCTTATACATCTATAAAAACTTAAATAATTTAGAAAAATAAAGCAATAATATTACACCTCCTCACCCAACCAAAAAAAAAATTTCCAATTTTTTTTTTCTAAAGTGATTTAAATTACAACATACAGGTTATCACATTATGAAATATTAAACCAACACTCAAAAATATTAAATATTAAACCAACACTCAAAAATAATTATTAAACTAATTGCAAAAACATGACAAACAAAAGGAAAGAGGGGGGCAAGTACCAAGGTTTGCAGCTCACAAGGATAGCAATATATAACCGATACTAAAAAAAATCTTAAACCTAAATTAATCACAAGTAAACTTTCCAAAACCAGAAAACCAAAACATCACCATCTGATAAATAGGTACCCAACCTAAAAATTTCACATCACTCATATCGTTAATAAACTTAATTAAGAGTCATTGCACTAACAACCGGATTCTGTATATATAGTCCAAAAGCTATAACCTTTTCCACACACAATACACTGTTCCTTTTCAGGGATACACCTCACTCACTATCAATAAATGTTGATCACAAAAACCACTGTCTATTTCAGTGATATATATCACACTTATCACCATAGTGTCCAATACATACACACACACCGAACGACACAGAGAAGACCACCACAAGACTCCCCTGCGCAAACAAACAAACAAAATCGATGAAGCGTAATTATTAGCCTGAAAATACAGAATACCAGATTAGTGCCTATCTCTTTTCTTAGCTTATTATAAACCTTATCGTACCTGAAACCTCTAAACCTTAGTAGATTAACCTTAACTCAGTCTAGGGTACCACTCATACACCAGCCTGTAGCGCCTAAAAAACGGCTGTTGTGCTACAGACCCGTGAGCCCATGACCCATCTAATTAATCAATCATTAGAAAGTACCAGTGATCACCCTCACCTTTTAACCTTAAAGATCCCATATAATATACCCAGAACATTATAGTCTTCTGTAAACAAACCATGATTAATAAATCTTAAATATACATTTACTTCTACTCACTACGTGCCCACCTCAACAGCACACACACCATAATTAGAACGATACAGATACTACCTTTAATAACTGCATAGCCCTCTGTCAATCAACTAATATTCAACGCTGCGAGAGAGAAAATCGGCAACAATATTATCTTTTCCTGGGATGTGGGAAAATTCTAAATTCCACTCTTGCAGCATGAGACTCCACCTCATCAATCGTTGATTTTTATTTTTGTATCTGCTGATGAAGGTCAGGGGATTATGGTCTGTCAAGACCTTAATAGGTGTATCTGAGGAGGAGAGATAAACCTGAAAATGATTAATAGCGAATATTAACGCAAGTGTCTCTTTCTCCACAGTTGAATACCTACGTTGGGTGGAGGACAATTTTTTTGAAAAGAATGCGACAGGATGAGAAACTCCCTGCTCGTCATTCTGCAACAACACCGCTCCTACACCAACGTCACTTGCATCCGTGGCAAGAGAAAAAGGAAGGTCAAAATCAGGAGCTCTCAAGACAGGGAAATTAGTTAAAACTCTTTTTAAATTATCAAAAGCCCTTTGCATTTCATTCGTCCAGACAAATGCTACATTCTTTCTCAAGAGATTTGTTAACGGATCGGCTATATCCGAAAAATTCCTAACAAACCTTCGGTAGTACCCACTCAAACCAAGGAATCTTCGGACATCCCTCCTACATTTAGGGACTACCATATTTTCAATACTTTCGATATTGGCCTGCTTAGGAGCAACTTTACCATTACCAACCTCATGACCCAAATATACCACCTTCGCCTTTGCGAAATCGCTTTTCTTTAAATTAATTACCAAATTTGCCTTTTTCAACACCTCAAATAGTGCCCTAATACGTTTTAAATGGGTTTCCCAATCATCGCTATAAATAACAATATCATCAATATACACAACACATCCTTCTAAACCATGGACTAAAGTATTCATTAACCTCTGAAAGGTAGCAGCCGCGTTCTTCATACCAAACGGCATAACTTTACATTGAAACAATCCCTGTGGTGTTACAAAAGCAGACAGGGCCCTTGCCCGCTTTGAAAGAGGAACTTGCCAATAACCTTTCAACAAATCGAATTTGCTAATGTATTTGGCCTTCCCCATTCGATCAATACAATCCTCAATTCGAGGTAATGGATAACAATCAGATTTAGATAACTCATTCAACTTACGGTAATCAAAACATAACCTGAAATCACCGTCGGATTTCTTGACCAATACAACAGGTGATGACCAAGGACTTTGACTAGGTTCAATTAGGTCATGTTTTAGCATATAATCCACTTCCTTTGCTACAACCTCATTTTTGAAGGGATTCAACCTGTAAGGAGATTGTTTCACAGGAGTGGCGCTACCTACCTCCACATCATGTTCAAGGACCGAAGTCCTACCCGGTACATCCGAAAATAATTCTTTATAATTAGATACTAAATTTTTCAAAGAGCTTTGTTCTTCCTTACCTAAATGTGAAATTACTCCCGAAAATTTTTCCAAAGACTTTCTATTATCCGACCGCCATTCACATCCATTAAAACAATTATCATCAATACCCTCCCCCTCTGAAAAAGAAAAATGGTTATTGTTCTCAGAATCTACCGTGTTCCCAATAGTTGCCACAGGAATGACTTTTTCCCGTTCCATATAAGCTTTCAACATATTTACATGACACAGTTGAAAAGGTTTCCTTCTTTGAGGTGTCTCCACTAAATAGTTAACTTCACTTACTTTTTTCAAAATTTTCCAAGGACCTGAAAAAGAAGCTTTCAATGGATTCCCTGGGAAGGGTAACAAAACCAATACTTTATCGCCTACCGCAAAGTCGCGTGCCTTGGACCTTCTATCAAAGAAAAACTTCATTCTTTTTTGGCTACATAATAAGTTTTCACCCGCAAATTTCCAAGCCTTGGTTAATTTATCGCCTAGATTAGACACATAATCCAATAAATTAACCTCAGGGACGTCTCCCTCCCAAGACTCACGAACCACATCAAGAGGACCTCGAACACAATGGCCAAACACAAGGCTGAAAGGCGAAAAACCTAAAGACTGACTTGGGACAGAACGAAAAGCGAACAACAAATAAGGTAATTCCTTATCCCATTCAGAACCATTAATCAAACAATATTTCTTTACCATGGATTTCAGGGTCTGATGAAATCTCTCCAGAGCTCCCTGACTTTCTGGATGATATGGAGAAGAGGTCACATGTTTTATATTTAACTCTGCCATTTTATCTCTGAAATACCTGCTAACAAAATTAGAACCACAATCCGATTGAATAATCTTAGGCATCCCAAACCTGGTAAAAAAGTCAATTAGTACATCTACAATTTTAACACTTTTTATTGTACGTAGTGGTATTGCCTCGGGATATCGAGACATCCTATCCATGATTGTCAAAATATACTCATTACCACTACGCGTCTTCGGTAATGGTCCAACCACATCAATAATGACTTCCTTAAAAGGTTCGGAAACTACAGGAATAGGATATAGAGGCGATTTCGGAATCCGCTGATTGGGTTTACCGACCCTCTGGCACACATCACAACTATTGACAAACTTCTTTACATCTGCCTTCAACTTCGGCCAATAATAATTCCCTAACAATTTGCAAGAAGTTTTATGAATTCCAAAATGGCCGGCCAGACCACTTTCGTGCGCCAATGACATTAACTCCTTCCTGTAACCAAAAGGAACCATTATCTGTTTCACAATTTCATAATCAACATTATCCACCCCCATAGGCCTACTCAACCTATATAAAATATTATTAAATATCTTAAATTTGGGACCAGTCATATCAGACACCTCCCCTGACTCGATAGGGAGTTCCCGAAACTCCTTTTTCTAGGCTTTGATTAGCTCTTCAGTGGTCCAATTTAACTTGTCCGTTAACATTCCAAGATCTACCGCTAGGCCATCACTACGATCTAAACTACTTAAATCTACATCAATTGTTGACTCTGCAGCGTCAACAATTCTAGCACTAGAACGAGTAACTGCTGCTACTTCACTATCAGGGTTTATCAATATCGGACAATTATTATTCTTCATAGCCACATCATTCCCTAACACAACATCAACCTCCTTAACCGGGAATTTATCAACTATGGCCAATTTCAAATCTCCTGCAAAGGAAGGGCAGATTAAATTAAAATTTTCAATAGCATATGACTTTACGGAATCAGGAAAACCAGCCAATAACACAAATTCCCCACTTTTGGGTACAAAATTACAAGGTAATGCCTCCCTTAGAATCAAAGACTGAGCTGCACCGGTATCACGCAAAATACGCACTCGTCTTTTCTCGGATGAATTGGCGAAGGAGACACTACCGAAGGATAAATATCTGTCAAAACAACCAGGTAGTCATTGATCAGCGGATGTTGTTGGGGTAGGTTCTCTCTCTCTCTCTTCCACGCCCATCACTGGCCTAACATTAGCATTTTGAGATTTTCTAAACGCATAACACATACTCTTTACGTGCCCCTTCTTATTGCAAAAGAAGCAAGTCAATGTTTTCAATTTCTCTGGATTGTATATATTTGGCCTATTGCCTCTGTTAGGAGAAAAATTATTATTAGCATTACCCTGATTATTATTACTTCCCTGATTATTTCTACTGAACACCTTAGCATTATTATTAGGATTAGCATTATTATTCCTACCCGTCTTAACCCAACCAGAATTCACCTTTGTCGTTACTCCCCCTAACTCACTCTTATGAGACAAGCAATATTCGTCACTAGCGATGGCTACCTCCTGAACAGTCTCGAGTTTTAACTCTTCGAGGTGGACCTTCAGCTTATCCGGGACACACCTCTTAAACTCCTCCACCAACATTAACTCCTTCAATTTCTCAAAATCTCCCACCTCCTTGGACTTAAACCAATCGCTAGCATACTGTTCCTTCGCCCTGGCAAATTCAACAAAAGTTTGTTCCCTACATTTTTCTAAGTCTCGGAAGCGTTGCCTATAAGCTTCAGGGACTAACTCATAGGCCTTCAAGACAATAGCCTTCACACTCTCATAATCTGCTGATAGATCCTTCTCCAGCGTTACATATACCCTCTGAGCTCTTCCAACCAATTTACTTTGTATAAGAGTGGTCCAATACTCTTGGGGCCACTCCAACCTTGCAGCAATCCTCTCAAACGATACAAAAAATTCTGCTACATTATTTTCTTCAAATTGAGGTACAAATTTGAGAGCCTGCGATAAATTGATAGCAGGAGTTACTAACCTATTTGGGGAATGGGCGGGGGAAAAAGAACCTGGGTTTCTCATGGCAATCTCATGCTGCCTCTCTTTTTCTCTTTCCCCTGCCTTAAACTTTTCCATTTCAAATTCCATTTGTCTCAGGACAATCTGCTTATCCAAAATTTCTATAGACACTACTTCATCCGGTTTCACCTCTTGTTCCCCACCTGTCTTTACAGTTTTAACATAATCATAAATGAGCAATAGCAATACACCCTTTCTTATGGACACATCATATTCCAATTCAAAATGTTCTGCTACGTTTTCCAAGTCTTCCCTATTTAACTCTGCCAACCTCTCTTGCCATCCCTCTCCTCCAAGGAGTTCTAGTACGTTAACAACCATGATTACTTATTCAAACAAAATACTAAATTTGCACAAAACAACACCGAGGAGGTGAAAATACACTGCCTGAAAAATTACCCCAAGAATTAACTTTGCACAAACACTGGTGAATACTCAGGAACGAAATATCCTGGCAAGGTCGCCACTTGTGATGGCTGGCTTTGACCACCACACAAAACACTACACTTATCAAATAGTATTCACCACCATAACGTACTAAGTCCACTAAAGGTGGAATAGTATCCAAAAATTAATACGAGTGCAAAGTCAACTCAAGGGGACAAAGAAAATACCACAAAAATCTCCTTAATTTTAATACATAATATTTAGACAGAAATAACACCTGAACCACAATAATACAATAATAAATGATACACACTCACTCTTAAACTCCCTGCAAAAGAAAACAATTACACAATTAAAGAAAGGTCATCAACACAAACATACTAAAAGGAGAGAGGGTCCAGAAAGGAGAAGGCCAACGAAAAGTGAGAACATCCTAACAAATACAAACTAAATATCCCTATCTAGTGGACGGTGGCTGGTTTGGTTGAAAGGCTTTCACAAGCTCCAGTAATGACGTCAGCTGACAGGTCGTGATCACTATACTTAAATAGGTATAAACATTATTACCTTGGGACAGAGAGGTCCCCTTGGCTTTTACTGAACCAAGGGCAGTATAAAAAATGTATGATGAGACGTCTTGCTGCAGAGAAAGGAAATCCAACACAAGCTCAATAGCTTCAAAATGTGGCTCTGCAAAGGCGTGGAGTAATATAGATCCAATCACAAATGTCGTGCCCTACAAGGTTGGAGGCTCAGAAACACACTAAGGAACCATCCTCAAAAAAAGCCCCTCCAAAACTCCGTTCACGCAGGAGCGCAGCCACGTAATCCACACCACTTGAAAATATAAAACAGCCGTTAGTCCATTATAAACACTAACATAACCACCAGTGAAAAGACAAACTATCAAAAAAAAGTAAACAATAAGTCTACAATATATTAAACCTTATACATCTATAAAAACTTAAATAATTTAGAAAAATAAAGCAATAATATTACACCTCCTCACCCAACCAAAAAAAAAATTTCCAATTTTTTTTTTCTAAAGTGATTTAAATTACAACATACAGGTTATCACATTATGAAATATTAAACCAACACTCAAAAATATTAAATATTAAACCAACACTCAAAAATAATTATTAAACTAATTGCAAAAACATGACAAACAAAAGGAAAGAGGGGGGCAAGTACCAAGGTTTGCAGCTCACAAGGATAGCAATATATAACCGATACTAAAAAAAATCTTAAACCTAAATTAATCACAAGTAAACTTTCCAAAACCAGAAAACCAAAACATCACCATCTGATAAATAGGTACCCAACCTAAAAATTTCACATCACTCATATCGTTAATAAACTTAATTAAGAGTCATTGCACTAACAACCGGATTCTGTATATATAGTCCAAAAGCTATAACCTTTTCCACACACAATACACTGTTCCTTTTCAGGGATACACCTCACTCACTATCAATAATGTTGATCACAAAAACCACTGTCTATTTCAGTGATATATATCACACTTATCACCATAGTGTCCAATACATACACACACACCGAACGACACAGAGAAGACCACCACAAGACTCCCCTGCGCAAACAAACAAACAAAATCGATGAAGCGTAATTATTAGCCTGAAAATACAGAATACCAGATTAGTGCCTATCTCTTTTCTTAGCTTATTATAAACCTTATCGTACCTGAAACCTCTAAACCTTAGTAGATTAACCTTAACTCAGTCTAGGGTACCACTCATACACCAGCCTGTAGCGCCTAAAAAACGGCTGTTGTGCTACAGACCCGTGAGCCCATGACCCATCTAATTAATCAATCATTAGAAAGTACCAGTGATCACCCTCACCTTTTAACCTTAAAGATCCCATATAATATACCCAGAACATTATAGTCTTCTGTAAACAAACCATGATTAATAAATCTTAAATATACATTTACTTCTACTCACTACGTGCCCACCTCAACAGCACACACACCATAATTAGAACGATACAGATACTACCTTTAATAACTGCATAGCCCTCTGTCAATCAACTAATATTCAACGCTGCGAGA
The DNA here is from genome assembly GCF_036898095.1 of Palaemon carinicauda. Lineage (NCBI taxonomy): Eukaryota > Metazoa > Arthropoda > Malacostraca > Decapoda > Palaemonidae > Palaemon > Palaemon carinicauda. The sequence continues at coordinate 107,359,459 of NC_090743.1, read as the reverse complement.
GAGAAAATCGGCAACAATATTATCTTTTCCTGGGATGTGGGAAAATTCTAAATTCCACTCTTGCAGCATGAGACTCCACCTCATCAATCGTTGATTTTTATTTTTGTATCTGCTGATGAAGGTCAGGGGATTATGGTCTGTCAAGACCTTAATAGGTGTATCTGAGGAGGAGAGATAAACCTGAAAATGATTAATAGCGAATATTAACGCAAGTGTCTCTTTCTCCACAGTTGAATACCTACGTTGGGTGGAGGACAATTTTTTTGAAAAGAATGCGACAGGATGAGAAACTCCCTGCTCGTCATTCTGCAACAACACCGCTCCTACACCAACGTCACTTGCATCCGTGGCAAGAGAAAAAGGAAGGTCAAAATCAGGAGCTCTCAAGACAGGGAAATTAGTTAAAACTCTTTTTAAATTATCAAAAGCCCTTTGCATTTCATTCGTCCAGACAAATGCTACATTCTTTCTCAAGAGATTTGTTAACGGATCGGCTATATCCGAAAAATTCCTAACAAACCTTCGGTAGTACCCACTCAAACCAAGGAATCTTCGGACATCCCTCCTACATTTAGGGACTACCATATTTTCAATACTTTCGATATTGGCCTGCTTAGGAGCAACTTTACCATTACCAACCTCATGACCCAAATATACCACCTTCGCCTTTGCGAAATCGCTTTTCTTTAAATTAATTACCAAATTTGCCTTTTTCAACACCTCAAATAGTGCCCTAATACGTTTTAAATGGGTTTCCCAATCATCGCTATAAATAACAATATCATCAATATACACAACACATCCTTCTAAACCATGGACTAAAGTATTCATTAACCTCTGAAAGGTAGCAGCCGCGTTCTTCATACCAAACGGCATAACTTTACATTGAAACAATCCCTGTGGTGTTACAAAAGCAGACAGGGCCCTTGCCCGCTTTGAAAGAGGAACTTGCCAATAACCTTTCAACAAATCGAATTTGCTAATGTATTTGGCCTTCCCCATTCGATCAATACAATCCTCAATTCGAGGTAATGGATAACAATCAGATTTAGATAACTCATTCAACTTACGGTAATCAAAACATAACCTGAAATCACCGTCGGATTTCTTGACCAATACAACAGGTGATGACCAAGGACTTTGACTAGGTTCAATTAGGTCATGTTTTAGCATATAATCCACTTCCTTTGCTACAACCTCATTTTTGAAGGGATTCAACCTGTAAGGAGATTGTTTCACAGGAGTGGCGCTACCTACCTCCACATCATGTTCAAGGACCGAAGTCCTACCCGGTACATCCGAAAATAATTCTTTATAATTAGATACTAAATTTTTCAAAGAGCTTTGTTCTTCCTTACCTAAATGTGAAATTACTCCCGAAAATTTTTCCAAAGACTTTCTATTATCCGACCGCCATTCACATCCATTAAAACAATTATCATCAATACCCTCCCCCTCTGAAAAAGAAAAATGGTTATTGTTCTCAGAATCTACCGTGTTCCCAATAGTTGCCACAGGAATGACTTTTTCCCGTTCCATATAAGCTTTCAACATATTTACATGACACAGTTGAAAAGGTTTCCTTCTTTGAGGTGTCTCCACTAAATAGTTAACTTCACTTACTTTTTTCAAAATTTTCCAAGGACCTGAAAAAGAAGCTTTCAATGGATTCCCTGGGAAGGGTAACAAAACCAATACTTTATCGCCTACCGCAAAGTCGCGTGCCTTGGACCTTCTATCAAAGAAAAACTTCATTCTTTTTTGGCTACATAATAAGTTTTCACCCGCAAATTTCCAAGCCTTGGTTAATTTATCGCCTAGATTAGACACATAATCCAATAAATTAACCTCAGGGACGTCTCCCTCCCAAGACTCACGAACCACATCAAGAGGACCTCGAACACAATGGCCAAACACAAGGCTGAAAGGCGAAAAACCTAAAGACTGACTTGGGACAGAACGAAAAGCGAACAACAAATAAGGTAATTCCTTATCCCATTCAGAACCATTAATCAAACAATATTTCTTTACCATGGATTTCAGGGTCTGATGAAATCTCTCCAGAGCTCCCTGACTTTCTGGATGATATGGAGAAGAGGTCACATGTTTTATATTTAACTCTGCCATTTTATCTCTGAAATACCTGCTAACAAAATTAGAACCACAATCCGATTGAATAATCTTAGGCATCCCAAACCTGGTAAAAAAGTCAATTAGTACATCTACAATTTTAACACTTTTTATTGTACGTAGTGGTATTGCCTCGGGATATCGAGACATCCTATCCATGATTGTCAAAATATACTCATTACCACTACGCGTCTTCGGTAATGGTCCAACCACATCAATAATGACTTCCTTAAAAGGTTCGGAAACTACAGGAATAGGATATAGAGGCGATTTCGGAATCCGCTGATTGGGTTTACCGACCCTCTGGCACACATCACAACTATTGACAAACTTCTTTACATCTGCCTTCAACTTCGGCCAATAATAATTCCCTAACAATTTGCAAGAAGTTTTATGAATTCCAAAATGGCCGGCCAGACCACTTTCGTGCGCCAATGACATTAACTCCTTCCTGTAACCAAAAGGAACCATTATCTGTTTCACAATTTCATAATCAACATTATCCACCCCCATAGGCCTACTCAACCTATATAAAATATTATTAAATATCTTAAATTTGGGACCAGTCATATCAGACACCTCCCCTGACTCGATAGGGAGTTCCCGAAACTCCTTTTTCTAGGCTTTGATTAGCTCTTCAGTGGTCCAATTTAACTTGTCCGTTAACATTCCAAGATCTACCGCTAGGCCATCACTACGATCTAAACTACTTAAATCTACATCAATTGTTGACTCTGCAGCGTCAACAATTCTAGCACTAGAACGAGTAACTGCTGCTACTTCACTATCAGGGTTTATCAATATCGGACAATTATTATTCTTCATAGCCACATCATTCCCTAACACAACATCAACCTCCTTAACCGGGAATTTATCAACTATGGCCAATTTCAAATCTCCTGCAAAGGAAGGGCAGATTAAATTAAAATTTTCAATAGCATATGACTTTACGGAATCAGGAAAACCAGCCAATAACACAAATTCCCCACTTTTGGGTACAAAATTACAAGGTAATGCCTCCCTTAGAATCAAAGACTGAGCTGCACCGGTATCACGCAAAATACGCACTCGTCTTTTCTCGGATGAATTGGCGAAGGAGACACTACCGAAGGATAAATATCTGTCAAAACAACCAGGTAGTCATTGATCAGCGGATGTTGTTGGGGTAGGTTCTCTCTCTCTCTCTTCCACGCCCATCACTGGCCTAACATTAGCATTTTGAGATTTTCTAAACGCATAACACATACTCTTTACGTGCCCCTTCTTATTGCAAAAGAAGCAAGTCAATGTTTTCAATTTCTCTGGATTGTATATATTTGGCCTATTGCCTCTGTTAGGAGAAAAATTATTATTAGCATTACCCTGATTATTATTACTTCCCTGATTATTTCTACTGAACACCTTAGCATTATTATTAGGATTAGCATTATTATTCCTACCCGTCTTAACCCAACCAGAATTCACCTTTGTCGTTACTCCCCCTAACTCACTCTTATGAGACAAGCAATATTCGTCACTAGCGATGGCTACCTCCTGAACAGTCTCGAGTTTTAACTCTTCGAGGTGGACCTTCAGCTTATCCGGGACACACCTCTTAAACTCCTCCACCAACATTAACTCCTTCAATTTCTCAAAATCTCCCACCTCCTTGGACTTAAACCAATCGCTAGCATACTGTTCCTTCGCCCTGGCAAATTCAACAAAAGTTTGTTCCCTACATTTTTCTAAGTCTCGGAAGCGTTGCCTATAAGCTTCAGGGACTAACTCATAGGCCTTCAAGACAATAGCCTTCACACTCTCATAATCTGCTGATAGATCCTTCTCCAGCGTTACATATACCCTCTGAGCTCTTCCAACCAATTTACTTTGTATAAGAGTGGTCCAATACTCTTGGGGCCACTCCAACCTTGCAGCAATCCTCTCAAACGATACAAAAAATTCTGCTACATTATTTTCTTCAAATTGAGGTACAAATTTGAGAGCCTGCGATAAATTGATAGCAGGAGTTACTAACCTATTTGGGGAATGGGCGGGGGAAAAAGAACCTGGGTTTCTCATGGCAATCTCATGCTGCCTCTCTTTTTCTCTTTCCCCTGCCTTAAACTTTTCCATTTCAAATTCCATTTGTCTCAGGACAATCTGCTTATCCAAAATTTCTATAGACACTACTTCATCCGGTTTCACCTCTTGTTCCCCACCTGTCTTTACAGTTTTAACATAATCATAAATGAGCAATAGCAATACACCCTTTCTTATGGACACATCATATTCCAATTCAAAATGTTCTGCTACGTTTTCCAAGTCTTCCCTATTTAACTCTGCCAACCTCTCTTGCCATCCCTCTCCTCCAAGGAGTTCTAGTACGTTAACAACCATGATTACTTATTCAAACAAAATACTAAATTTGCACAAAACAACACCGAGGAGGTGAAAATACACTGCCTGAAAAATTACCCCAAGAATTAACTTTGCACAAACACTGGTGAATACTCAGGAACGAAATATCCTGGCAAGGTCGCCACTTGTGATGGCTGGCTTTGACCACCACACAAAACACTACACTTATCAAATAGTATTCACCACCATAACGTACTAAGTCCACTAAAGGTGGAATAGTATCCAAAAATTAATACGAGTGCAAAGTCAACTCAAGGGGACAAAGAAAATACCACAAAAATCTCCTTAATTTTAATACATAATATTTAGACAGAAATAACACCTGAACCACAATAATACAATAATAAATGATACACACTCACTCTTAAACTCCCTGCAAAAGAAAACAATTACACAATTAAAGAAAGGTCATCAACACAAACATACTAAAAGGAGAGAGGGTCCAGAAAGGAGAAGGCCAACGAAAAGTGAGAACATCCTAACAAATACAAACTAAATATCCCTATCTAGTGGACGGTGGCTGGTTTGGTTGAAAGGCTTTCACAAGCTCCAGTAATGACGTCAGCTGA
>NC_090743.1:107349363-107351863 GCF_036898095.1 Palaemon carinicauda | reverse complement strand
ACGGTTACCCATTGTTGTGTTTATTTTTAAGGAGTGATGTTTTGTATAATAAACAATAGGCCAAGTATATATATATATATATATATATATATATATATATATATATATACATGTATATGTATATGTATATGTATATATATATATATGTATATATATATATATATATATATATATATATATATATATATTTTTATATATATATATATATATATATATATATATATATATATATTTATATTTATATATATTTTTATATATACTATATATATATATATATATATATATATATATATATATATATTTATTTATATTTATAGCTACGCTACACCCCTATTTGGAAAACCAGCTTGCTATAAGCTCAAGGGTTCCAACAGGAAAAATAAACCGGCGAGGAAAGGAAATAAAGAAATAAATAAACTGCGTGAGAAGTAATGAACAATTTAAATGAAATATTTTAACAACAGTAACAACGTTAAAATGTACCTTTCATACATAGTATACAGTATAAAAACTTAAAGGAAAAACGAAGAAGAGAAATAAGACAAAATAGTGTGCCCAAGTGTAGTCTTAAACAAGAGAACTCTAATCCAAAACAGTGGAAATCCATAATACAGAGGCTCTTGCACTACCTAAGAACAATGGTTTAATTTTGTAGTGTTCTTTTCTTAGAGGAGCTGCTTACCATAGCTAAAGAGTCTCTTCTACCCTTATCATGAGGAAAGTAGCCAATGAGCAATTGCAGTCCTGTAGCAAACCCTTTGAACGAAGAAGAATTGTTTGGTAATCTCAGTGTTGTCAGGTGTATGAGAACAGAAGAGAATGTGGAGAGAATAGGACTGACTATACGACTTATGTGAAGGCAAAGAAAAAATGAGCCGTAACCAGAGATAGGGACCCTATGTAGTGCTGTCTGCTCAGTCAAAGGACCCAATAACTCTAACGGTAGTATCTCAACGGGTGGTGTTTTATAAATGTGTATCTATCTATCTATCTATATATATATATATATATATATATATATATATATATATATATGTGTGTGTGTGTGTGTGTGTCTGTGTGTGTAAATGTAATATATATATAATATATATATATATATATATATATATATATATAGAGAGAGAGAGAGAGAGAGAGAGAGAGAGAGAGAGAGAGAGAGGGAGAGAGAGAGACTTGTGTATATATGATACAAGTAAATAGCTAAAATATGCCTGGGGTTTGTGGTGTTATCGGTTGTTAAGGTATTCCCCAGTGATATTCATTCCTACAATTTCCCTATCTAAATTTTTAAAACCTTTTTCCAGGCACGCTGTGAATCATTCAGGAGAGATGGGAGATATGAAATTTTATTTGATGATTCTGATAATCAAACCATTGGCCTACCTCTAGGCTTTAACGATCTGAATTCTTTAACCTGGCGGAACCTGTAATAACAAATAAGTTATAAATATAATTGTATAATGGTAATAATCCATGATTAAATAATGATAACCATAGCAATCTGTCATAAGGTTGAGCCTAATTCATTATTATTATTATTATTATTAAATGCTAAGCTACAACCCTAGTTGGAAAAGCAGGATGCTATAAGCCTAGGGGCCCCAACAGGGAAAATAGCTCAGTGAGGAAAGGAAACATGGAAAAATAAAATATTTTAAGAATAGTAACAACATTTAAATAAATATTTCCTATTTAAACAATAAAAACTTCAACAAAAAAGAGAAAGAGAAACTAGATACAACAGTGTGCCTGAGTGTACCCTCAAGCAAGAGAACTCTAACCCAAGACAGTGGAAGGCCATGGTACAGAGGCTATAGCACTACCCAAGACTAGAGAACAATGGTTTGATTTTGGAGTGTCCTTCTCCTAGAAGAGCTGCTTACCATAGCTAAAGAGTCTCTTCTACCCTTACCAAGAGGAAAGTAGCCACTGAACAATTACATTGCCGTAGTTAACCCCTGGGGTGAAGAAGAATTGTTTAGTAATCTCAGTGTTGTCAGGTGTATGAGGACAGAGGAGAATCTGTAAAGAATAGGCCAGACTATTCGATGTCTGTGTAGGCAAAGGGAAAGAACCGTAACCATAGTATGTATAACAGTATTGCAGTTTAATAGTTTACAGTCTAATTAATGATAGTTATTACCTGCAGAATAACAGTAATTAGTAGTATCTGTATGCAAACAAAAGCACTGTTACCATATGATAGCATGGTTACCTGTATGTAATATAGTAGCTACTTTTATGACAATGGGTCTCCCTGTCTAAATCTTTTCTCAAACGGAATTTTCTCTCTAAATGTAGTTTTAGGATTGCTGTACTTCCTGTATAGATATCTTGAAGTGTTCTAACATAAGATTCAAATATTCCTTGTCTTTTAAGGGATTTTATTACTGGCATACATAGTTGTTTGTCATACTCTGTTGATTTTTCCATTAGCTGGTTAATTACATGGATATGGTCAGTTGTTGAATACCAGCTCCTAAATCTTGCCTGCTCTCTT
>NC_090743.1:107337335-107342335 GCF_036898095.1 Palaemon carinicauda | reverse complement strand
TAGTAAATCTCTACGTCAATAATCTTCATTAATTTCTAAACCACGACTCCTGAATCTGCTTGTGTGAAGCAACTTTTATTACTTAAACATCCGTAGAAACTAAGGATTAATAGCCCTTTCGAATACAAATAATCTTGTTTTATTTATTCTATGACATTTCCGTAGTCAAATGTTATTATAAGTTACTATTGGTGAGTATTCCACCTGCCTGCTCCCTCATCATCAATACTTATATGCATAATTAATCGACATGTTCATCTCTTCATATTTTCTCAATACATTTCCAAGAGATCAAACGAGGGGAGGAGAAAACTGTCTATGCATAAATCCCTTGAGCTTATAACGTTTTTACTTTTAGCTAATGACATCAAAGGTAATGGCCCCCAAATTGTCTATAAATAAGTACTGATATTATTCAGGATAAATATCACCAACATCTATCATGTCCTAAGTATAGGAGATGTGATAGTATTATTTCCCCTTCATTGTTACTCGCTAAAACCATTATATATTCATTACTCTCTGCAATCCTTTTACTATTTGCTCTCATTACTTAATGTTTTGCATTCCTCACACCCTTCGTCAATTCTTTTTTGACTTACTTAATCGGTTCTCATACAACAAAGCATTTTTTCCTTAAACTATTTATCCGAGTAATCTTCATTTTAATTGTCTACATTAATTATGTTACTCGACACCACATCTGCATCCATACCAAATGTATCATATTAAGTCTCTCTCTCTCTCTCTCTCTCTCTCTCTCTCTCTCTCTCTCTCTCTCTCTCTCTCTCAATTTTAAACATAATTAAGGGTGGCACCCGCTTTAAGATGGGTAGAATGGTGGATGGTATGTAAACCGGGAGTGATCCACTATCTACCACATGAGAGCTGCTTGCTGTACCCCTCACCCCCGTACCCAAATTGTTCAATTGCAACCATAGTAAAGTCGCACGTCCTCCACCCCCCAAAAACAAAATTCTTCCTTTAACACAATACAAAAAATAAAGAATAAGTCACAACTTCCCATTCTAATTAGTAAATAAAAATCTCGCCTCAAATCCTGTCACAAATTCCTCTAATTACGAAGTCAAGGAAGAACACAATAGCAAACACCATCGTCCTGAAGAAGGGAATTCCCTTCGCCGGCCTCGTGAATGGGATCGAGGTCACTTGTTGCTTTATTCCGGGGAAACCTGGAGAGAGAGAGAGAGAGAGAGAGAGAGAGAGAGAGAGAGAGAGAGAGAGAGAGAGAGAGAGAGAGAGAGAGAGAGAGCTAACCACGGTGTCTTCAGAAGTGAGGCTTACATCGTCGTATGAAGAGATCTTTGAAGACTCCTCGGGAGATCTTCTCCAAATGGGGCTACTATGAGTTCGCTTAATGAAGGTGTTATCTTCTCTGACAGCGAAATTGAATGTTGCTGATAGCGGTAGACGAGACGGGAAGAGAGAATAGAAGAGATTGATGGGAAGGTCTCATGGTCAAGTTTACCAAGTGTCTGTTGCCATATTCTTCTCCTCCCTCATAGAGTAGAGCTAAATTTGTGAACACATACACATATTTGCAAACACATATACATGTATATAATGTATTGATAGGTTCTCTCTCTCTCTCTCTCTCTCTCTCTCTCTCTCTCTCTCTCTCTCTCTCTCTCTCTCTCTCTCTCTCTCTCTCTTTATATATATATATATATATACACATATATTTATATACATATATACATATGTGCGCGTGTGTATGTATGCATAATATATATATATATATATATATATATATATATATATATATATATACACACACATACATATATATAGGGGTGTATATATATACATACATAATATACATACATATATATATATATATATATATATATATATATATAATATATATTTATATATTCATATATAAAATTAAGGCCCTTTGTGTCAATAGGCGTAGGAAGAGTTGATGATGATGATGATAGATAGATATATATATATATATATATATATATATATATATATATATATATATATATATATATATATATATATATATATATAACAGAATCGTTTCCGCTAATAAGAATACCGTTAATGCCATAGTGAAAATCAACGTAATAGTTGTAATAGTTACTACTATGAGATTCAGGGCCTCTGTAACACGGTTTTTTCGCAATAACTTTTTTTCTATGAATTTCATAAATATAACGCTTATTCAGAATGCACATTATATCTACACATAAATTTTGACTATATTCTGCATTACGTAGGTTGAATAAATTTAGTACTTTATTAAGTAAAAGTGACGATTTTTGAAGACGGGCCAACTTACTCAGAGAAAAGGTTTCGAACGCACTCGTTACGTAACTTATGACGGCATTTCTTCTCTCTTTCTCGATCGATGATTGGTTATACGTAACGAAGGCTATACCTCTGCCAACAATAACACAAAAGTGTAAATAAAAGCAAAGCAGTACACCTTTATGAACTCTGAAACCTCTCCACTGAGAATTGTCATAATGAACAAACGAACAAAATATGTTAATAAATACAAAAACACTTCGATTATTAGTCTAACTCCCAGAATAAGTTTCCTAAGAAATTACAGTCTACTTTATAGGTCACAATCAGATTGACAAGGTGTATGGATTAGTTGGTAATTTTCAAAAACGTAGTAGACCAGCTTGATTTGATAACTGCTATATCCAATGTCCAGTAATTTTTATTTATTGTCTAGCTACCTACGTATTTACTGTAAAAAAGAAAAAAATAAATAAATAACTGGTACCATATTTTGGCTTTAAACCTTCACCAGTAATTATCGTCAGAATGATGACTTCACGAGGCTCCACCCACTTTGGCCTCGTTGTAATTCAGGATAACACTGAAGGCTATCATGGGCATTGTTGGATCAGAAAATTTAAATTCTCGCTATAAAAACTAATTTTTCGAGTAGTTGTAAGAAGTGGTAAATGATCCTCAAGGATCCCAGCAGTTGGCCTAAACGTTTAATTCATGTATAGTACTGTTACGGCACTACTGCTACAGTACAGTAGTATTACTACGCTAGCACAAATACCCCACCCACATTTATGTATCGTTCCGCCATTCATAAAGTCTTTGTCATATTCTTTCACTGTGCAATAAGCCATGGCCTCCTCAGAAATTAAGTTTAACTTTAGATGATAGGTTATTTCATTAAGCTGACAAATTATGGCAACTGGGTATGTTATTGCCGATGTTGAAGCTAAAGATAAAGTATGGTATCATTCCTTCATTGCATTATCATCTTTACTACTATTTGTTTGGCTACATGTAGTAATTATTTTAAAGGATAAATGAATTATGTTCACTTCACTTTTATAAATTCCCATTAGATGTACAAATAAAACTCCTAAAACTATTCATGATTTATTTACAAAATGCAGTCATGCCCAAAACATAGCTAACACGGTTGGTCTGATGGAAATTTTAGCACAAAAATCTTATTTTAACAAAAATAGTTATATAAAGACTGTTTACATACAATCCCTCTCTTTCTCTCTCTTTTGGTGGCATAGTGAATAGTTAATAGAAATGTTCAAAAGCCTGAATGACATTACAAGTATTATAATCCTGTTACGCTAAATACAAATCAGACTATAAACATTGGATTTAAACTAGAAACTGAATAATTACCTATTCAGGCTATAGTAAATATGGCCACGGGCTTTCTCTTGACTGTATAAAGTTGTAAGTCGTAAGACAAATGCAGTTTTGCAACCACGGGGGCAATTCCAAATCCTGTTATGGGTTTCAGAGCCGATGGAAGAAGTTGAATGGGTGTCTGGTGGATGGGCGGGGCAAAATTTTGTCAAAAGGTGTTTACATTGCTTACGTAGTGAATGTTTTCGACTCTTGGCTCGTTATCACTGGCCATGGCGTTGGCTAGATCATTTTTACTCTATAAAAATTAAAACTATTGTGTTTAGGTTATTGATAATGCTGACAAAATTTGTGTGTGGTTGTAGAATATACATATGTCAACTTTCAGCTACATCCGATGCTTTGATAAGGAGCAAAGTCCAAAAAACCGTGTTACAGAGGCCCTGAATCTCATAGTAAGTTATAATCTATCTGCTGAAAAGTGACTGACTCCCACGAGGAAAAAAACAACTATAATATTGGCTACTTCAAAGGCTGTAAACAAAGCTCATCAGCAGCATGTCGAGCCACCATCGCTCCTATGTCGTTCACCTCTGTCCTTGCTCACTCTCTCACATTCTGTGAACATCTAGGCTTTCATTCAGAGTATTCCTCTTTCACTGCATATAACTCACCTTTCCAAAGGTTAATCTAACTCTTAGTACCTCCTAACATTGCAGATACTGGTATTCAGTTTAAAAGTGATGGTAAAAGGAAGTTTTTGGGGAAATGTTGACCAGAAAACGAAACGGAAAACAAGAAAGATGGGGAAATAAATGTCAATAAGGATGAAAAGAGAATGAAAGCGATGATTTTTGTAGTATTTTAGAGTAAGTGTAACGAGAAGTAGAATATAGGTTATAGGTGACGCATGGAAGGTAGCAGGATCCTTACAAAAGTTCCATTGTCGAAGTTTGAATGGGTAAAGGGTTTGTTTGACCTAACTCTCCATTATGGTAAATGGAAATGAGAGAAAGGGCTAAATACCAATGAGGATAGCTAATATCATAATATATGAAAGGATAGATACGGATAGATACTAAGGGTTAAAAAGTGAGAAAAGTAGTAACTGGATAAGATGGTTGACCTTTTGGGACGCTGCTCTCTTCCCTCTCGACCCCTAACTATGCACTTGAGTCAACTAACCATCAGATACACAATTCACAAATTAAGTCTGGAGAAACATTTTTCTTTTCTTCAGAAAACCCTTCCTCTTTCCTCCTCAGTAGCATATAATTCTGGTCTATCATATGTGAGCCGAGGCTGTAATCATGAGTGTGTCTGTGTATATCCGAATTTAGTTTTTAATTTCTTTTATCTCAAGAAATAGAAGTAAA
>NC_090743.1:107322335-107324835 GCF_036898095.1 Palaemon carinicauda | reverse complement strand
ATTGTCAACTTCCGGTTATGGCCTTAAACAGATTTCAATTATTCCGGAGATTTTCCTTCTTCTGACAGTTTTGCTTACAGGAAAATAGACATGGCGGATAATGTACTAAATAATTCTTCTTGGTCCCTTCAGATAAACGACACCTAAAATATGATTTGATAAAACATACTTTAGGCATGGAATTGAACCTCAAGCTTTCATGACAGTCTAATGGAAGTTTAATCATTTGATTTATCATACTCAGTGTATTCTGAAAATGACAGTATGCCAAGGACTGGCAATTCTGATTAGATTTGTTTTTACTTGAGATCCCTGTCAACTATTTATATTCTGAGCTTTGCGTTTGCCTTGAATATTCTATCTTGATCGCTTATTACTACACCATCGCCCCTTTCTTTTAACCTTTATATATAGCTTTTTCTCTGTCTTCCTCTGAAAATTTGCATCTCTCTCTCTCTCGCTCTCTCTCTCTCTCTCTCTCTCTCTCTCTCTCTCTCTCTCTCTCTCTCTCTCTCTCTCATATATATATATATATATATATATATATATATATGAACATGTATATATACACACACTATATATATGTATGTATATAAAAAATATATATATATGTATCACCCGTTACTAATCCACTACCAGACCACACCCGCAAACTTTCTTAGTTCATCAATACATCGTCTTATTTTCCTTCTCTAGCTTCTTTTGCAATCTCAAGGGACCCATTCTGTTGTTCTTTATGTCCACCTATTATCTGTTATTCTCATTATATGTCCAGCCGATGTCCATTTTTTTTTTCTTACATGTTGTTACAATATTCTCTACTTCAGTTTGTTGTCCTATCTACTTTGCTCTTTTTTCTGTCGATTATTGTTGTTATCATTATTGATTCCATAGCTCTTTGAGATGTAACTGGCTCATGTTCTAAGGCTTTAGTGAAATTCCAAGTTTCTGATGCACAAGTTAAAACTAGTAGGACCATTTGATTAAATATTTTCTTTTTAGAGAAAGTGGCATTTTATTTTTAATAATGGCACTTTGTTTACCAAAAGCTCGCCATCCCATGATTATCCTTCTTTTAATTTGGGTCTTGTATCCTGGGGAAACACTGTCTGTCCTAAGTATGTACAGTATGTCATCAATAATCTCTTATAAGTTCATCCATAACTCTTACTTATTGTGTCTGCATTTTCATTGAACACCATCTTAGTTTATCCATATTCATTTTCAGTCCTACACTTCGATTTTCTCTATTCAAATCATCAATCATCTTGTGTAATTCCTCCCATGATTCACTAAACACAATTTTGTCATCTGCAAATCTTAACTTGTTAAGGTTTTCACCATTAATATCAATTTCCACATTTTCCCAATCCAAATTCTCAATAACTCCTTCAAGACATATTGTGAATAATTTAGGAGAGATGGGGTCTCCCAGTCTAACTCCTGTCTCAGTTGGAATTTTCTCACTATTTTTGTGTAGTTTTAGGAGTGCAGTACTTCCTGTATGGATATCTTGAATGGTTTTTATTACAGCTGAGATTTTGACAGAATCAAAAGTTTTCTCATAGTCTATGATGCCATACATAGTGGTTTGTCATACTCTGTTTATTTTTCATAAGCTTGTTAATTACATTGATATATATTTTAATCAGTAGTTGAATACCCACTTCTAAAGCCTGCCTGCTCTTTTGGTTGATTCAATTCTAGCTGTCTTTCTATTTGGCCTAATATGATCTTTGTGAATATTTTATATAATACAGAAAGTTAACTTATTGGGCGGTAATTTTTCAAGTCTTTTGTGTCTTCCTTTTTGTGAAAATATTCGTACACTGCAGGTATAGAGCATTCTTGCAGACATTTTGTGTATAGTTCACCGAGTTTTACTACTATGGAATCTCCTCCATTTAGTATTAAATCAATAGTTAGGCCATTTGCTGCTGCGCCTTTTTCCATGCGTTTTAATGCTTTGTTTACTACTGTTACGTTTGGTACCCAATCAGATGTTTCATTATTTCTATTGGAAAAGTTATTTATTATATCACTATTATATAACATTGTATAGAAGTCCTCTGCAATTTTTATCACTCCGTCTTTATTGTTGATAATCTTTCCATTCTAATTTATTAAAGCAAACATTTGTTGGCATCTTGTTTTGTAGTTTGTTTATTGTTTAGTTCTGCAAATTCTATTTCATCTCTATTGGATTTCACTATCATTTCCAGTATTTTCTTTATTAGGTTTTTTGTTTTTCTGATAGTTTTTCTTGATGGGGCTTAGAAACTTTTTTTACCTATATCTTGTGCTGATATTAATCCAAAAATTTAGTTAAATTACTGTTTATTTCTTCTTTACTGGATTCCATTTCATCGTGTAGCTATTTTGTATTGCTAAACTAAACTCAAGACCTTTGCCCTATTACAGGAGCATTTATTTCCTTTCTTAAAATTAGTTTTTCTCTTTCTTTCTGTAGATTTAAACAAATTTTGATTCTCACCATTCT
>NC_090743.1:107302335-107319835 GCF_036898095.1 Palaemon carinicauda | reverse complement strand
TATATATATATATATATATATATATATATATATATATATATTTACATATATGTATATATATATATGTATATATATATTTATACATATATATATACACATATATACATACATATATACATTATATATATATATATATATATATATATATATATATTATATATACATATATAACGGATTTTGAGCGAAGCGAAAAATCTATTTTTGGGTGAGATGGCCATGTCGTCCTGATGGAAGTTCCTATAGGGTAGCTTCCTAGGGTATATTACAACTACGGCGATATTCCCAGAGAATTTACCTTAAGTTACCAGAATTCTAACTCCTGGAGCGAGTATCCCTCGTGAAAGGGATATCGCGACATATCAGAGGACGTATTCTAGACACGCCACATGGCAATCTACATCCTGGACAGAGATTTCGTCTCGTATGTGGTGATTGGCGAGATACGAATTCGGGAAAGAAAAAGGGGAGCCGCTCCCAAGGCTTCCCTATCCCCCGATTCGTATGCGTGCCTGGCGCCAATCCTGGCGCCATCTGTATTCCTTGTAGCGTACACGAGGTGCTACAGATACTGTATGTAGGGAGGGGTCCTACAGCCCTTTCTTAGAAAGGCAAGGGCGGGTCCATCAGGACGACATGGCCGTCTCACCCAAAAATAGATTTTTCGCTTCGCTCAAAATCCGTTTTTTGGGCTCAAGCCATGTCGTCCTGATGGAAGTGTACCAGAGCATTACTGTATCTGTGGATTCTCAGAACGTGCCGTACTCCCCGGAGGTAATTTTTTCCCGGTCGACTAGACCTAGAGACCTAAGATGTCACCGTTATACATCTTTTCAACTAACTATAAACTATGTTAGAGCATCCTGCCCCCTACAGGGAAGAGTCCTACTAGACTCTGGAAAAGTCTCGAAGAGTACATATATCTATGTATGAATACCAGGCAAGCTAATATAGTGGTCTCGCCCTATATTAAGTAAAGCATAGTTTGTATAGAACCACTGCGTCAATATATATTGACCAGTAATCCGCACAATACTTGTATTGGACAAAGGTTTATATCCGCATAGGAAGAAACTAATAAAACCACCCTCGTCCCTTTATGGGACGGAGTCCTCCCATTAGGGGACTACATAAACCAATGCAACATAGCTTGCTTAACAGAACAATTCTATCAGAATTATCCCAGATAAGATACATAGAATCAAATGCTCAATTATACCAATAAATTGACACAGGTGAAAGAGACGCAAGGTTCTCAAGAACAAGTTTATTGACAGACAATAAACAGACAGGTTAACAACAAATATATATATATATATATATATATATATATATACATATATATATATATATATATATATATATATAAAAGAGGATAACCCAAAACTTTAAGCATAAGTATGATAGTAAACAGAACTTGTTTATCTGAAAGAAAAACCATTAAACGCCACTTTAATAAGATACCGAGGTATCAAGTCATAAAAGTCTGTATTACAAATCAATCACATTAGCGTTAGAAACGCTCGGCACACATGTCTGTACTTATGCTAGGTTCACCTTTGAAAGAAGGAACAGTCTATGTAGGCACTTGGTGCCCTCATTTAGTTTGTAGTACAGTATGTACCTACACACTCACCCTGGACTTAATCGTCCCAATTAAGACCACTGTTCCTCGCAGAGTTAAACAGTAGGGTTAACTACACGACCCACTGCTACCACAGATCTCTTAAGTTCCTCTACTTGCTTCGCATAGTGGCGAAAGAACACCCTGGAAGACTTCCAGCCCGTGTATGAACGAAGATGTTCAAAATCCATACAATTAAAGAAATTTAGGGATGAGGCAACTTTCCTCGGATCGTGACCTACGGGTGTACTGTCAGGATCCGCTCTGCGAATAAAATATGTGATTTTCGCTCTGAGTAGATTCAGAGATAATTTTGAGCCTGATGTTTCTCCCCTGAATAGTTGACCACCCTTGAAGTCTGAAGTTCTACGAAGATAGACCTTTAGGCATTCTACTGGACATAGAGATGCATCTTCTTTCAGAGGGCAGATTCTCCAGGGACCCCACCTGTTGGTGGGTAACTCATTCTTGGCGAGAAACGTAGGATCCGGAAACAGGTTCAGATCCCCCCCATCCAGGAACTGAACACGACCTGCCTCTCTCGAGAGGGCTACGATCTCACTAACCCTGGCCCCGGACGCGAGTGCAAATAGGAAAATAACTTTTTGCGTCAAATCCTTTAACGCACATTCTTCATTGCTCAACAGGGAGGCGAAATGAAGAACTTTGTCTAAAGACCATGAGATGGGCTTTGGAGGTGCTGAAGGTCTGAGCCTAGCGCAGGCTTTCGGAACTTTATTAAAGATCTCGTTACCTAGGTCGATCTGGAAGGCAAATAAAATGGGTCTCATCAAAGCAGATTTACACACTGAAATCGTGTTAGCTGCCAACCCTTGGCCATGGAGGTGGATGAAGAAAGATAAGCAGAAGTCTGTTGAGATCTCCTGCGGATTCTTTGCCTTTACAAAGGCCACCCATTTTCTCCAAGATGACTCATATTGCCTTCTAGTCGATTTGCACTTATATTCCTCTAGGAAGTCTATGCTGGCTTTCGAAATCCCGAAACGCTTTCTCACCGCAAGGGCGAGAAAATCATGAGCTGCAGGGTCCGGGTTTTCTGTAATGAAGCGCAGACAGTCGACTTCTGGACTCGCTGGGTCAGAACTGGATGTGGTAGCGGCACGAACTTCATCTGTAGTTCCAACGCCAAGGGGAACCACATACTGTTCGGCCACTTGTGGGCCACTATTGCCGCTACCCCCTTGAAGGATCTCAGTTTGTTGAGGACCCTCAACAGAAGGTTGTGAGGAGGGAACAGATAAATCCTGGACCATCTGTTCCAGTCGAGGGACATCGCATCCACTGCTTCCGCTAAGGGGTCCTCGTACGGGGACACGTACAGGGGCAACTTCTTGTTGTCTTTCGTCGCAAAGAGGTCTATCTGCAGTTCTGGGACTTGATTCAGAATGAAGGAAAATGATCCTGCGTCTAAGGACCATTCCGACTCTATCGGTGTGAACCTGGATAGAGCGTCCGCTGTCACATTGCGGACTCCTTGAAGGTGAACTGCCGACAGGTACCTGGTTGAGAGGTGGTGACCTCGACCCTTGTCGATTCAAGCATCTCACAACCACCTCGCTGTCCATCACCAATCTTATGTGGATCGAGTGACGCGGGGAGACTTTCTTTAAGGAAAGGAGCACTGACATAGCTTCTAGAAAGTTTATATGAAAGGTCCTGAATAGCTTGGACCAAGTCCCCTGGACTTTTTTCCGATGAGAGTGACCTCCCCATCCCTCCTTTGAGGCGTCTGAGTGAATCGTCATCGACGGGGGAGGTGGCTGAAGAAGAACCGACTTCTTTAGATGTCTGGCTTGGGACCAAGGCCTGAGAAGAGTACGTAGCCGAGGCGGCACTGGTCTTCTCAGATCTCTTCGCGCGTTTGATGCATACCTTCTCCAAACTCCGGTTGCATCCTTTAGCTGTGCTCTTAGCACTGGGTCTGTCACTGAAGCAAACTGGAGAGAGCCTAGTACCCTCTCCTGTTCGCGTCTTGATATCCTTTCGGAATCTAGAAGTCTCTTGACAGAGCCCGCTATCTCCTTCCTTTTCTTCGTCGGGATGGAGAAACTGTGTGACAAAAGGTCCCAGTGGATTCCCAGCCACTGGAACTTTTGGGATGGAGAAAGTCGAGACTTTTTTCTGTTGATCTTGAAGCCAAGGTACTCTAGGAACTGGATCACCTGACTGGAAGCTTGCAAGCATTCGGTCTCGGATGCTGCCCACACCAGCCAGTCGTCCAGGTAGGCTACTACCTGAATTCCCTTTAGGCGTAATTGTTTGAGAGCTGCGCTTGCAAGCTTCGTGAAAATCCTTGGGGCTATGTTTAGCCCGAATGGCATGGCTCTGAAGGCGTATAGTCTCCGTTGTAGCCTGAACCCTAGGTAGGGGGAGAGTCGACGGCTGATTGGAATGTGCCAATAGGCGTCTGACAAGTCTATAGAGACTGAGTATGCCCTCTTGGGCAGTAAGGTCCTTATGTGTTGCAGTGTTAGCATCTTGAATTTGCAATTCACTATGAACTTGTTGAGTGGCGACAAGTCCAGAATGACTCTGAGCTTTTCCGAGTCTTTCTTGGGAACACAAAACAGCCTCCCTTGGAATTTGATGGACTTCACCTTTCGGATCACCTTTTTCTCCAACAGTTCTTGAACGTACTCCTCCAGCACGGGGGTGGACTGTTGGAAAAACCGAAGGCACGGGGATGGAGTGCTGTACCAGCTCCAGCCCAGTCCATTCTTGAGTAGGCTTTGGGCCCAGGGATCGAAGGTCCAGCGATCCCAAAATTTCATCAGTCTCCCTCCTACCGTATCGTTTCACTTGGACTGCCGTCCTGAGGTCTTGCCTCCCTGACCACGACCACCTCTGAATCCCCTTCCCCTTGAGGGGCCCCTAGACGAGCCTCTGGCTGCTCCTCTAGGTTTTGCACGAAAGGAAGAAGACTGTCCTTCGAACGTTGGGGTGAATGTGGTTGACTGACCTGGCACAGCCTGGGGTACCCACTGAAAAGTAGTCGGGGTTTGTGCCACCATCTGGGGCACTGGAGGCAATGGCAATTGCAGTTGCTGTTGCTGTCTAAAAGGCTTGGCTGGCCGAGACGGTAGCCTAGTCCTCATATTCTTCCTCTTTGGTTGAGGACCCTCATCCGGGGAAGACTTTCTTTTGATAGCCAGGCCCCACTTCTGGAAAAGGTTTCTATTCTCCACGGCGGCCTTATCAACAACTTCTTTGACCACATCTGTAGGGAAAAGGTCTTTTCCCCAAATGTTGGAGGAGATTAACTTCCTTGGCTCGTGTCTCACCGTAGCCCCGGTGAACACGAACTCCCTGCAAGCTCTCCTTGCCTTGACGAAGCCATAAAGGTCCTTCGTCACTGTGGCTAGGTGAGACTTAGCCACTACCATGAACATTTCATGGACCTTGGGGTCACTTGCCATCGTCTCAAGAGTAGTCTGATGAGACATTGAGGCAGCCAGTCTTTCTTTTGTCTCGAACTCTCTTCGTAAAAGAGAGTCGGACAGCTTGGGGAGGTCCTCACCGAATTGCCGTCCGGCAATATCAGCCTCCAACTTTCCCACCGAGAATGTCAGATGGACATCCTTCCAGTCTTTGTGGTCCATAGGCAGGGCCAGCGACAAGGGTTTACACTCCTCCAGGGAGGGGCAAGGCTTGCCGGCCTCGACTGCCTTTAGGACAGCCGCAAACCCTTTCTGTAGAAAGGGGAAGGCTCTAGCAGGAAAGGACACAAAAGAAGGGAGCTTCTTGCTCAATGCAGCTACCTTCGAGTTAGAGAAGCCCCTCTCTTTCATCGAGGATGAAAGTAGGGCTTGAGCCTTAGCGTGGTCCATAATTATGACCTCCTTCGGCTCTGTCTCCTCCCTTGAAGCTGGTTCTTTTCTCAGCCGGACATAGCAGTCCGGATATGATGCCTTGCTGGGCCAGAACTCCACCTCCTCTAGGGGAACTGAACCCAGCTTATCCGAGATGACGATCTTTCCAGTCGTCATCGGCATGTGCTCAGCATACCTCCATGGGTTAGCATCTGAGCATAAGGGAAGGTCTTTCACATTGAGCCTTTTCCGGGGCCCACGTGATTCTGCCAGGGACTGCATACGCAGTTCCATAGCAGCTGCCTTCTCCTGATTCTCCTTCTGCATTTGTTGGATCATTCCAACAATCGAAGAGAGGGCCTGTCCCAGTTCTACTGGGAGACCGGCCGATGTTGAGGGGATAGGCTCCGGAATCTGAACCGGAGTAGCCGACACCTCGTCGACCTCATCCTCTACGACATCCGGGGTTTGAACTTCATCCTGACCTTCTGCCAGGAGGTCTTGTTCCAAACGTTCGTCCAGGTCAGACATCCTGTCATCTAACTGGACGTCTTGCATCGCGACTGCGACTTCCTCGTCCACCTGGACTTGATCTTGAGGGATCTCCTCTTGAGGCTGGGGAATCACTGCATCAGCTGATGCCTGGGGAAAAAGATACGCCCTCATCTTCTCACTTGGAAGATAAGGGCCAGAGGTGTTCTTCTTGAAGCCCCTTACCCAAGTACGAAGCTTCTCCCTTGCTATATCCCTTGATTC
This sequence comes from Palaemon carinicauda, assembly GCF_036898095.1. Taxonomy (NCBI): domain Eukaryota; kingdom Metazoa; phylum Arthropoda; class Malacostraca; order Decapoda; family Palaemonidae; genus Palaemon; species Palaemon carinicauda. The sequence continues at coordinate 107,313,628 of NC_090743.1, read as the reverse complement.
CGCCGTTCTAGGGGAATCAAAAGCCTCAGTAATCAGGTTAGTGCATACAGTACATACCTGAGGGTCCCAATACTGGAGATCATCCTTGGAGACAGCGCATGCTGCGTGTCTCCTACAACACTCATGTCCGCAGAGGTTCTTGCTGCGGACGTTGCAGAAAACATTTCCGCACTTTGGAGGGTCCTCCTGTAAAGAGAAGAAATTTCCATGAGTATCAAGTGAACTATGTATCACTGGATATGCATAGTATAGCATAACAATTCATAAAGGAAAGACACACACTTGTGTTTCCCTCACAACCCATTGTTGCAGCCTTCCAGATAATAAAATCAAAATGGTTTATCTCTTCTAGAGTAACCAATGCAAGGTTTCCAGAGGAAACAGGTGGAGCTCACACCTAAGCAATGATTTTAAAAACCTGGATAATAGACAGGAAAGAACTCAGCTTCCTATCAGAGGGCAACAGCAAAGGGATGTGCAAGAAAACACAATAGTGTTAGAAGACACAGTGCTGTACCAAAACCCTTACCATAGTTTTCTTCTTACTGTATATGTTATACTGAAGAATACTAGTACAGTATAGGGGGATGTGTGCCGGCCTGCCTTTGCCGGCCGGCACACACCACAACTAGCTTTAAAGTATACTACTTAACAGCTATAGGGCGGCAGCACTCTGGTTCAAATGCCTGTGCCGGTCGGCAGCAACTGCCGGCCGGTAACAGCCAATGTTGGCCGGCAATGGCTGCCGGCCAACAACTACACAAGGTAGTACCCAGCTGCCGGCCACACTCTTGGTGACCGGCAGACAAGAGCTGACATAAGCCGGCCGGCAAAGGTACAAGACCGATGCCAGCCGGCAGCAAAAGAACCAGAGGACTACACCTGCTTGGCTGCCGGCCTCATAGGCCGGCAGCCGGGTCAGGTACAGCACTAGAAGAAAAATAGAATGGATGCCGGGATAAGAGTGTACACTACCCCCAAGCCCGGCAACCGAAAGAGTGCATATAAGAAAGGGGAGAAACTAATTCAGGCTTCCTGACCAATGCCGTCTGGCTCTGCCGGCAGGCATGGATGAGGGACCAAGAGAGGTCCGGGCAGCACTCGAAAACATAAGACCCTTGCCAGCCAGCAGCTCTGCCGGCCGGCAAGGGGCTGAGTCAATTCCACATCCTAACCTATACTAGGTCCAGATGTAGAACGACGTACAGTACAGTAAGACCCCTGCCGGCCGGCAAGGGGCTGAGTCAATTCCACATCCTAACCTATACTAGGTCCAGATGTAGAACGACGTACAGTACAGTAATGGCTCGGCCATTACGAAGAAAGAGGGGGAAGGGACAAGAGGGTCCTGCCAACCTTGCTTTAGTGACAGATCACCCGCAGCCAAGAAACTTATCTTAGCCTAAGGGAGATCTAAGGGGGAAGGCCAGCAATACTTGCCAGCTCCCAGAGCACCAAAGCAAGGAAGGCGTTGCTACTCCCAAGGAAAGAACTTATCCTCCCCTGAGAACAGCAACGAGGACTAGTATGGTAGATCACAAAAGAAGGAATCATATCCACAGAAACCTTCGGTAGTGACCTAAGGGAGCTAAGCTCCCTTTGTCTGTGTTAGGTCAGCGAGGGGGACTCAGCCCCAAGCCAGAAAGCACAGACTCAGACTAAAAAACTCTGTTGTTCTGTCCCTCTTGAACCATAACTACAGGAACAGGAAGGTACAGTAACACCCTAGTATAGTTTTATCGAAAATAAATTCGGAAAAAACCTCTTAGGGATAAGCCCAAGGCTTAAACAGAGGGAAAGGGATTGCATACCTTCTCCGAAGAAAAGAAACAACCGGGGAGTATGATAAAGTATACTAAGGCTCCATAAGCTACTAGCCTAGGCACCAAGAGAATCGATTACCTAAATCACCGAAACTCACTCGTATACTATCTTGGAAATATTCCACACAGTGTAAAATGTATAAAATATAGCCTAAAGCTTCAATAAAATTTTAATTACACTCGGAAAAACCATAATCATGCATGAAGTACTAGGACCAAACGACTAGGCTACATGGCCTAGCGTAGGCCAGAATGGCGAATACTTCGCCAAATAATACTAAGCACGAAAGGAAATCCTATGTAATGCTAAATAGCTAAAATTTATTAAAGCAAAACAACCAGGAATGTCGCTCTGACTAACTAATTTATACCTAGCGAGCGACAGCGTCCAAGACGCCTCTGGTAGGCTACGGCTCTTGTATCAAAGATTAATCCTATTAATCACTCAAAATTTTACCAAGAGCCTACATTTATACATAAAAGACACTATACTCAACTTATCAGAGGCCAACGAAGACGGAGAAGCCATGAAAAGTAGAATAAATCCAAGATTTGCGAGAAAAACAGGAAAAAACATCGAGTTGTTAAGCTACGCAAAAAGGAATACAGATGGCGCCAGGATTGGCGCCAGGCACGCATACGAATCGGGGGATAGGGAAGCCTTGGGAGCGGCTCCCCTTTTTCTTTCCCGAATTCGTATCTCGCCAATCACCTCCTACGAGACGAAATCTCTGTCCAGGATGTAGATTGCCATGTGGCGTGTCTAGAATACGTCCTCTGATATGTCGCGATATCCCTTTCACGAGGGATACTCGCTCCAGGAGTTAGAATTCTGGTACCTTAAGGTAAATTCTCTGGGAATATCGCCGTAGTTGTAATATACCCTAGGAAGCTACCCTATAGGAACTTGCATCAGGACGACATGGCTTGAGCCCAAAAATATATATATATATATATATATATATATATATATATATATATATATATATATATATATATATATATATATATATATATATACATATATATATGTAAATATATATACATATATATATATATATATATGTATATATATATATATATATATATATATACATATATATATGTAAATATATATACATATATATATATATATTTTTGGGCTCAAGCCATGTCGTCCTGATGGAAGTTCCTATAGGGTAGCTTCCTAGGGTATATTACAACTACGGCGATATTCCCAGAGAATTTACCTTAAGGTACCAGAATTCTAACTCCTGGAGCGAGTATCCCTCGTGAAAGGGATATCGCGACATATCAGAGGACGTATTCTAGACACGTCACATGGCAATCTACGACATGAACAGAGATTTCGTCTCGTAGGAGGTGATTGACGAGATACGAATTCGGAAAGAAAAAGGGGAGCCGCTCCCAAGGCTTCCCTATCCCCCGATTCGTATGCGTGCCTGGCGCCAATCCTGGCGCCATCTGCATTCCTTTTTGCGTAGCTTAACAACTCGGTGTTTTTTCCTGTTTTTCTCGCAAATCTTGGATTTATTCAGCTTTTCATGGCTTCACCGTCTTGGTTGGCCTCGGATAAGTTGAGTATAGTGTCTGTTATGTATAAATGTAGGCTCTTGGTAAAATTTTGAGTGATTAATAGGATTAATCTTTGATACAAGAGCCGTAGCCTACCAGAGGTGTCCTGGACACTGTCACTCGCTAGGTATAAATTAGTTAGTCAGAGTGACATTCCTGGTTGTTTTGCTTTAATAAATTTTAGCTATTTAGCTTTACATAGGATTTCCTTTCGTGCTTAGTATTATTTGGCGAAGTATTCGCCATTCTGGCCTACGCTAGGCCATGTAGCCTAGTCGTTTGGTCCTAGTACTTCATGCATGATTTTGGTTTTTCCGAGTGTAAATAAAAATTTTTTTGAAGCTTTAGGCTATATTTTATACATTTTAGACTGTGTGGAATATTTCCAAGATTGTATACGTGTGAGTTTCGGTGAATTAGGTAATCGATTCTCTTGGTGCCTAGGCTAATTGCTTATGGAGCCTTAGTATACTTTATCATACTCCCCGGTTGCTTTCTTTTCTTCGGAGAAGGTATGCAATCCCTTTCCCTCTGTTTAAGCCTTGGGCTTATCCCTAAGTGGTTTTTTCCGAATTTATTTTCGATAAAACTATACTAGGGTGTTACTGTACCTTCCTGTTCCAGTAAGTCTGGTTCAAAGAGGGACAGAACAACAGAGTTTTTAGTCTGAGTCCGTGTTGTCTGGCTTGGGGCAGAGTCTCCCTCGCTGACCTAACACTTACAAAGGGAGCTTAGCTCTCTTAGGTCACTACCGAAGGTTTCTGTAAGTTATGATTCCTTCTTTTGTGATCGACCAGACTAAGTCCTGTTGCTGTTCTCGGGGGAGGATAAGTTCTACCCTTGGGAGTAGCAACGCCTTCCTTGCTTTGGTGCTCTGGAAGCTGGCAAGTATTGCTGGCCCTTTCCCTTAGATCTCCCTTAGGCTAAGACAAAGTTTCTTGGCTGCGGGTGATCTGTCACTAAAGCAAGGTTGGCAGGACCCTCTTGTCCCTTCCCCCTCTATCTCCGTAATGGCCTAGCCATTACTGTACTGTAACTTGCCGGCCGGCAGAGCTGGCCGGCAGGGGTATTACTGTACTGTACGTCGTTCTACTTCTGGACCTAGTATAGGTTGGGATGTGGAATTGACTCAGCCCATTGCCGGCCGGCAGAGATGCTGGCCGGCAAGGGTCTTATGTTTTCGAGTGCTGCCCGGACCTCTCTTGGTCCCTCATCCATGCCTGCCGGCAGAGCCGGACGGCATTGGTCAAGGAAGCCTGAATTACTTTCTCCCCTTCCTTATATGCACTCTTTCGGTTGCCGGGCTTGGGGGGTTATGTACACTCTTATCCCGGCATCCATTTTATTTTCTTCTAGTGCTGTACCTGTCCCGGCTGCCGGCCTATGAGGCCGGCAGCCGGGCAGGTGTAGTCTTCTGGTTCTTTTGCTGCCGGCTGGCATCAGTCTTGTACCTTTGCCGGCCGGCTTATGTCAGTCCTGGTCTGCCGGTCACCAAGAGTGTGGCCGGCAGCTGGGTACTACCTTGTGTAGTTGCTGGCCGGCAGCTATTGCCGGCCAACACTGGCTGTTACCGGCCGGCAGTTGCTGCCGACCGACACAGACATTTGAACCAGAGTGCTGCCGCCCTATAGCTGTTAAGTAGTATACTTTAAAGCTAGTTGTGGTGTGTGCCGGCCGGCAAAGGCAGGCCGGCACACATCCTACTATACTGTACTAGTATTCTTCTGTATAGCATATACAGTAAGAAGAAAACTATAGTAAAGGTTTAGGTACAGCACTGTATCTTCTAACACTATTGTGTTTTCTTGCACAGCCCTTTGCTGTTGCCCTCAGATAGGAAGCAGAGTTCTTCCCTGTCTATTATCCAGGATTTTAAAATCATTGCCTAGGTGTGAGCTCCACCTGTTTCCTCTGGAAACCTTGCATTGGTTACTCTAGAAGAGATAAACCATTTTGATTTTATTATCTGGAAGGCTGCAACAATGGGTTGTGAGGGAAACACAAGTGTGTGTCTTTCCTTTATGAATTGTTATGCTATACTATGCATATCCAGTGATACATAGTTCACTTGATACTCATGGAAATTTCTTCTCTTTACAGGAGGACCCCCCGAAGTGCGGAAATGTTTTTTGCAATGTCCGCAGCAAGAACCTCTGCGGACAGGAGTGTTGTAGGAGACACGCAGCATGCGCTGTCTCCAAGGATGATCTCCAGTATTGGGACCCTCAGGTATGTACTGTATGCACTAACCTGATTACTGAGGCTTTTGATTCCCCTAGAACGGCGGAATCAAGGGATATAGAGAGGGAAAAGCTTCGTACTTGGGTAAGGGGCTTCAAGAAGAACACCTCTGGCCCTTATCTTCCAAGTGAGAAGATGAGGGCGTATCTTTTTCCCCAGGCATCAGCTGAGGCAGTGATTCCCCAGCCTCAAGAGGAGATCCCTCAAGATCAAGTCCAGGTGGACGTGGAAGTCGCAGTCGCGATGCAAGACATCCAGTTGGATGACAGGATGTCTGACCTGGACGAACGTTTGGAAGAAGACCTCCTGGCAGAAGGTCAGGATCAAGTTCAAACCCCGGATGTCGTAGAGGATGAGGTCGACGAGGTGTCGGCTACTCCGGTTCTAGTGCCGGAGCCTATCCCCTCAACATCGGCTGGTCTCCCAGTAGAACTGGGACAGGCCCTCTCTTCGATTGTTGGAATGATCCAACAAATTCAGAAGGAGAATCAGGAGAAGGCAGCTGCAATGGAACTGCGTATGCAGTCCCTGGCAGAATCACATGGGCCCCAGAAAAGGCTCAATGTGAAAGACCTTCCCATATGCTCAGATGCTAACCCATGGAGGTATGCTGAGCACATGCCGATGACGACTGGAAAGATCGTCATCTCGGATAAGCTGGGTTCAGTTCCCCTAGAGGAGGTAGAATTCTGGCCCAGCAAGGCATCATATCCGGACTGCTATGTCCGGCTGAGAAAAGAACCAGCTTCAAGGGAGGAGACAGAGCCGAAGGAGGTCATTATTATGGACCACGCTAAGGCTCAAGCCCTACTTTCATCCTCGATGAAAGAGAGGGGCTTCTCGAATTCGAAGGTAGCTGCATTGAGCAAGAAGCTCCCTTCGTTTGTGTCCTCTCCTGATAGAGCCTTCCCCTTTTTACAGAAAGGGTTTGCGGCTGTCCTAAAGGCAGTCGAGGCCGGCAAGCCTTGCCCCTCCCTGGAGGAGTGTAAACCCTTGTCGCTGGCTCTGCCTATGGACCACAAAGACTGGAAGGATGTCCATCTGACATTCTCAGTGGGAAAGTTGGAGGCTGATATTGCCGGACGGCAATTCGGCAAGGACCTCCCCAAGCTGTCCGAATCTCTTTTACGAAGAGAGTTCGAGACAAAAGAAAGACTGGCTGCCTCAATGTCTCATCAGACTACTCTTGAGACAATGGCAAGTGACCCTAAGGTCCATGAAATGTTCATGGTAGTGGCTAAGTCTCACCTAGCCACAGTGACGAAGGACCTTTATGGCTTCGTCAAGGCAAGGAGAGCTTGCAGGGAGTTCGTGTTCACAGGGGCTTCGGTGAGACACGAGCCAAGGAAGTTAATCTCCTCCAACATTTGGGGAAAAGACCTTTTCCCTACCGATGTGGTCAAAGAGGTTGTTGATAAGGCCGCCGTGGAGAATAGAAACCTTCTCCAGAAGTGGGGCCTGGCTATCAAAAGAAAATCTTCCCCGGATGAGGGTCCTCAACCAAAGAGGAAGAATATGAGGACTAGGCTACCATCTCGGCCAGCCAAGCCTTATAGACAGCAACAGCAACTGCAATTGCCTTTGCCTCCAGTGCCCCAGATGGTGGCACAAACCCCGACTGCTTTTCAGTGGGTACCCCAGGCAGTGCCAGGTCAGTCAACCACATTCACCCCAACGTTCGAAGGACAGTCTTCTTCCTTTCGTGCAAAACCTAGAGGAGCAGCCAGAGGCTCGTCTAGGGGCCCCTCAAGGGGAAGGGGATTCAGAGGTGGTCGTGGTCAGGGAGGCAAGACCTCAGGACGGCAGTCCAAGTGAAACGATACCGGTAGGAGGGAGACTGATGAAATTTTGGGATCGCTGGACCTTCGATCCCTGGGCCCAAAGCCTACTCAAGAATGGACTGGGTTGGAGTTGGTACAGCACTCCACCCCCGTGCCTTCGGTTTTTCCAACAGTCCACCCCCGTTTTGGAGGAGTACGTTCAAGAACTGTTGGAGAAAAAGGTGATCCGAAAGGTGAAGTCCATCAAATTCCAAGGGAGGCTGTTTTGTGTTCCCAAGAAAGACTCGGAAAAGCTCAGAGTCATTCTGGACTTGTCGCCACTCAACAAGTTCATAGTGAATTGCAAATTCAAGATGCTAACACTGCAACACATAAGGACCTTACTGCCCAAGAGGGCATACTCAGTCTCTATAGACTTGTCAGACGCCTATTGGCACATTCCAATCAGCCGTCGACTCTCCCCCTACCTAGGGTTCAGGCTACAACGGAGACTGTACGCCTTCAGAGCCATGCCATTCGGGCTAAACATAGCCCTAAGGATTTTCACGAAGCTTGCGAGCGCAGCTCTCAAACAATTACGCCTAAAGGGAATTCAGGTAGTAGCCTACCTGGACGACTGGCTGGTGTGGGCAGCATCCGAGACCGAATGCTTGCAAGCTTCCAGTCAGGTGATCCAGTTCCTAGAGTACCTAGGCTTCAAGATCAACAGAAAAAAGTCTCGACTTTCTCCATCCCAAAAGTTCCAGTGGCTGGGAATCCACTGGGACCTTTTGTCACACAGTTTCTCCATCCCGACGAAGAAAAGGAAGGAGATAGCGGGCTCTATCAAGAGACTTCTAGATTCCGAAAGGATATCAAGACGCGAACAGGAGAGGGTACTAGGCTCTCTCCAGTTTGCTTCAGTGACAGATCCAGTGCTAAGAGGATAGCTAAAGGATGCAACCGGAGTTTGGAGAAGGTATGCATCAAACGCGCGAAGAGACCTGAGAAGACCAGTGCCGCCTCGGCTACGTACTCTTCTCAGACCTTGGTCCCAAGCCAGACATCTAAAGAAGTCGGTTCTTCTTCAGCCACCTCCCCCGTCGATGACGATTCACTCAGACGCCTCAAAGGAGGGATGGGGAGGTCACTCTCATCGGAAAAAAGTCCAGGGGACTTGGTCCAAGCTATTCAGGACCTTTCATATAAACTTTCTAGAAGCTATGGCAGTGCTCCTTACCTTAAAGAAAGTCTCCCCGCGTCACTCGATCCACATAAGATTGGTGACGGACAGCGAGGTGGTTGTGAGATGCTTGAATCGACAAGGGTCGAGGTCACCACCTCTCAACCAAGTGATGTTAGCCATTTTCCGATTGGCGGAAAAGAAGAAGTGGTACCTGTCGGCAGTTCACCTTCAAGGAGTCCGCAATGTGACAGCGGACGCTCTATCCAGGTTCACACCGATAGAGTCGGAATGGTCCTTAGACGCAGGATCATTTTCCTTCATTCTGAATCAAGTCCCAGAACTGCAAATAGACCTCTTTGCGACGAAAGACAACAAGAAGTTGCCCCTGTACGTGTTCCCGTACGAGGACCCCTTAGCGGAAGCAGTGGACGCAATGTCCCTCCTCGACTGGAACAGATGGTCCAGGATTTATCTGTTCCCTCCTCACAACCTTCTGTTGTGGGTCCTCAACAAACTGAGATCCTTCAAGGGGGTAGCGGCAATAGTGGCCCACAAGTGGCCGAACAGTATGTGGTTCCCCTTGGCGTTGGACCTACAGATGAAGTTCGTGCCGCTACCACATCCAGTTCTGACCCAGCGAGTCCAGAAGTCGACTGTCTGCGCTTCATTACAGAAAACCCGGACCCTGCAGCTCATGATTTTCTCGCCCTTGCGGTGAAAAAGCGTTTCGGGATTTCGAAAGCCAGCATAGACTTCCTAGAGGAATATAAGTGCAAATCGACTAGAAGGCAATATGAGTCATCTTGGAGAAAATGGGTGGCCTTTGTAAAGGCAAAGAATCCGCAGGAGATCTCAACAGACTTCTGCTTATCTTTCTTCATCCACCTCCATGGCCAAGGGTTGGCAGCTAACACGATTTCAGTGTGTAAATCTGCTTTGATGAGACCCATTTTATTTGCCTTCCAGATCGACCTAGGTAACGAGATCTTTAATAAAGTTCCGAAAGCCTGCGCTAGGCTCAGACCTTCAGCACCTCCAAAGCCCATCTCATGGTCTTTAGACAAAGTTCTTCATTTCGCCTCCCTGTTGAGCAATGAAGAATGTGCGTTAAAGGATTTGACGCAAAAAGTTATTTTCCTATTTGCACTCGCGTCCGGGGCCAGGGTTAGTGAGATCGTAGCCCTCTCGAGAGAGGCAGGTCGTGTTCAGTTCCTGGATGGGGGGGATCTGAACCTGTTTCCGGATCCTACGTTTCTCGCCAAGAATGAGTTACCCACCAACAGGTGGGGTCCCTGGAGAATCTGCCCTCTGAAAGAAGATGCATCTCTATGTCCAGTAGAATGCCTAAAGGTCTATCTTCGTAGAACTTCAGACTTCAAGGGTGGTCAACTATTCAGGGGAGAAACATCAGGCTCAAATTTATCTCTGAATCAACTCAGAGCGAAAATCACATATTTTATTCGCAGAGCGGATCCTGACAGTACACCCGCAGGTCACGATCCGAGGAAAGTTGCCTCATCCCTAAATTTCTTTAATTGTATGGATTTTGAACATCTTCGTTCATACACGGGCTGGAAGTCTTCCAGGGTGTTCTTTCGCCACTATGCGAAGCAAGTAGAGGAACTTAAGAGATCTGTGGTAGCAGTGGGTCGTGTAGTTAACCCTACTGTTTAACTCTGCGAGGAACAGTGGTCTTAATTGGGACGATTAAGTCCAGGGTGAGTGTGTAGGTACATACTGTACTACAAACTAAATGAGGGCACCAAGTGCCCATATAGACTGTTCCTTCTTTCAAAGGTGAACCTAGCATAAGTTCAGACATGTGTGCCGAGCGTTTCTAACGCTAATGTGATTGATTTGTAATACAGACTTTTATGACTTGATACCTTGGTATCTTATTAAAGTGGTGTTTAATGGTTTTTCTTTCAGATAAACAAGTTCTGTTTACTATCATACTTATGCTTAAAGTTTTGGGTTATCCTCTTTTATATATATATATATATATATTTGTTGTTAACCTGTCTGTTTATTATCCGTCAATAATCTTGTTCTTGAGAACCTTGCGTCTCTTTCACCTGTGTCAATTTATTGGTATAATTGAGCATTTTAATTCTATGTATCTTATCTGGGATAATTCTGATAGAATTGTTCTGTTATGCAAGCTATGTTGCATTGGTTTATGTAGTCCCCTAATGGGAGGACTCCGTCCCATAAAGGGACGAGGGCGGTTTTATTAGTTTCTTCCTATGCGGATATAAACCTTTGTCCAATACAAGTATTGTGCGGATTACTGGTCAATATATTGACGCAGTGGTTCTATACAAACTATGCTTTACTTAATATAGGGCGAGACCACTATATTAGCTTGCCTGGTATTCATACATAGATATATGTACTCTTCGAGACTTTCCAGAGTCTAGTAGGACTCTTCCCTGTAGGGGGCAGGAAGCTCTAACATAGTTTATAGTTAGTTGAAAAGATGTATAACGGTAACATCTTAGGTATCTAGGTCTAGTCGACCGGGAAAAAATTACCTCCGGGGAGTACGGCACGTTCTGAGAATCCACAGATACAGTAATGCTCTGGTACACTTCCATCAGGACGACATGGCTTGAGCCCAAAAAACGGATTTTGAGCGAAGCGAAAAATCTATTTTTGGGTGAGACGGCCATGTCGTCCTGATGGACCCGCCCTTGCCTTTCTAAGAA